>NW_028258329.1:10151428-10306071 GCF_053883595.1 Heterocephalus glaber
GGAAGTACACTTGCCTCAAATCAACATTTTTGTTCCCACCAATTCCTATGAAAACTTTCTTTCTCCAATGGAATCAATCCCAGCTACTATGTAGAGAAGTATATACTAACTGTGTGTGCATGTATGTGTGTTTGTGTGAAACTATTCATGCCAACATGTAAGGAAATGATCAATTCATCTTAGGTTAGGCAAGGAAGGCATTTTGATTAAAATGGAAACCAGGAACAATATTTATCCACACTAAACTTTAAATGGGCGTTATATGTTGGGACGGTTTTGACAGGGGAAGATTTCTCTGAGTCTCTGGAGGGCAGCTGCTCCTTCCTTTCCAGCTTCTCATTTCTTGTGCTTTAAGGAATATGGGCTAGGACTTGGAACTCTTTCTTTGAATGGTTGCTGATCTTTACCTCATGCCAAAAGAGGTTTAATGTATATTTTTCACTGGTTGACCAGCTTCCTCGTTAGAACTGGCAGGGTGTCTGGGTATCATATAGTGCTGCCTGATATTGTAGTTCAAAGATTTTTTGGAGAATGTTTGTAGCTCTTTTTCTTTTTGGCACAGTCATCCAGAAGAGAGCTCTGGGGAGTAGCTGGGCTCCACTTAGACTCAATTCTGAGAGCCTGGGTGTATTACCCAAGGATGGCTAAGACCTGTGACTGATGTCCTGAAATACAGGGTGGAAATACATCTCTTATCATGATTCCTGAGAAATCTGAAATTCTCTTGCAGCATTGTTAGCCACATTGCTGGGCTGATTAAAAACCTGTGTGTGCCTGCTTGTGTGTTTTAAATGCAGGTATGGTATAATAAAAGCTAATGGTGATTCTTCATGACTGTTGTTGAAATCAGGGCACCTGTGTTTTAACTGACATTTCCATCCCAGAAGCAGAGCCTTGGAACATCTATTCCATATTCCAGCCCACTTGGAGCAGGCTGGCAAATCACTGGATTCACACTTAACTTCTCCAACCCTCAGATGGTATTAATTTGCAGTGGCACAGGGGTGGCGTAACTTTAGCTTGGACTCTACAGCTCAGAGTGAGAGTGTGTGGCACTATGGGAATTTTTATACTATCTAAAGTTGGAAATGCTCTGAACTTGATATGCAGCATCCCTCGCCTGTATTTTGGCATTTCTAGGAAATGTTACATAAAGAAAGACTTTAAAAAAAAAAAGTCTTTTATTTTAAAAAAAAATCAAATTTAGCTGTACATTACAACTCTGGCAAATATATCTGTTACTGGGGTAAAACTACATGGAATCTCCAAGCAGCATAAATTACTACCATGTGAACAGAATTCTTGGTTGAGTTAGCACCCTCCTGGCAGACAAAGAGAGACAAAAAATATGCAAATTTCAAGTAAAACAAATTCACACTTTACTTGAAGCAAAAAGCTTTCATATAATTTGGAACAACCAGTCTGCTTGAGTAATGTTCTTATATGTAAGTGGAAATCCTTTTTGATATTTACACTACTGATTTCTTTAATCTCCACTTTGGAATTAATAGACAATAACACAGATTGCTTCCTCGGCTGCCCCAGCACTTGTGCATATTTACCCAAGTGTCTAGAGTGAGGATTGTACACATATCTCTAATCCACCTGCCTGTGTTAGTTAAAAGCCCAGATAAAATCAGCAGCCCTTAGATCTTAACCTTTTAAGTCTGAGATGTTTTTAAAGTCTGGCCATGGCAACTGAGCTGCGATATGCCTGGGGAGGGAGAAGGAGATGGGAAGAGGGAAACAGTAGGAGAATTGGTGTATAAAAATGATCTCAGCTCGAACCACAGTTGCACTCAAATAAACCAAAAATGTTATAATAATAGTGACAATACCCATAAAAACTGGACTGGTGAGCCTCAGTAGATGGAAATAATCTACTTTATGATACAATGACATGGTGCTGTACCTGGCTATCCAGCTGTTTAAACAAACAGCTGGAATTTACTTTCAACTTTCTTTGTGTGTGTATGTTGAAGAAGGGGTGATAGGAATGGGGGGCCCTAGCATTTTCTAGATCCCTAATGACAAATCCTGAACACACTAAAAATGTAACACCCTTTTTTGTGGCATTTAAGTCTGTGCAGAAAATCACTTAACATGATAATATGCCATGGTTTCCCACACTTAAACTTTAAATCTAAAAAAAATAGACTAAATCCAAACAAGAAATACTTTAAACCTTTGTTGAATACCTGCCATGTAATAGCAAATCAACTCTTAGTCAGAATTTCCTGTACTCCTCAGACTGATCTATCCTTCTACATAAATTAAATGATGGTCAATGTTTCTGAAATGAAAATTTACATTTTTGCTTTTTAATATATTCTGTAATATATTCTGTGATATTCTTAACTAAAAAAAAGAGGAGATATCAAAATCAAATAGAAAAGATACTTCTGTCAATAGAGTCAAAATTCCATGTTTTCTAAACCACAGATGCAAAGCAAAACTAGTAATTCTTCATTAAGAAAATGATCGACAGACAATTTTCTGCCACTTTTGTTAAACATATTTAGATAAATAGGTTGAGCTGACCAACCTGAAATTTCTCTATTTGAGGAGTTCTCTATTCATAACTATTTTAAATACAGTCTGCTACTAGGCCTATGCCATCCCAGGGCTCATCTTTCCATTTTCATCTCATCTTGACTTTTCCTTCAGAGCAGGCACTATATTTTCTTTATCTCCATGCCCCTGGCATACAGGGGATGCTCAGTACATATTTATTAGATGATTTCTTGAATTGATTCATAACAGAAGCTTATACACTTTTGATTGAAATGCTACCCCCAATTCCACTCCAAGTTTAGCTTTGAGTCAGCTCTTGCTGTTACTACCTGGTAACTTAGGCCAGTATGTTGATATTTCAGGTTCCTTCCATTAGGAACCATCAATTGCTATACATAAAGGACTGAATCTTTGGGTGCCCTCTCTCCTCCAGGTGCCACTTTCACAGGAAGTTGAATATTCAAGCCCAAGTCTACTTGCAATCAGCTGCTATATACCAGCCACTACACAAGTAGCTTTATGTATGTCATTTCATTTAATCTTCATATTACAAGATCTGGCTTTATATTTCCATTGTATAGACATTGGGAGGAAGACATGGTGATGTTCAGAACTTGTCTAAGCTCACAGAGTTCTGGAGTGACAGAACAAGACTTCAGTCCTGGTTTGCCAGATGCCCTGGTTCAGAATAAAAATAGTCTGCTTGTACCCCCATCCATCCTAGAGTATTGTTCTACTAAGCAGTTGGTCACCATTTCTGTCAAAATATATTAAATCTACAACAAAAAGAGAGACTAGTTTTGAACAAAAGGAATGGACACATACTTAAATAGATATTGTTCAAGAAAAGAAATATAAATGATTAATAAACACATGAAGTGATACATAATATCTTTATTCATTAAGGAAGGCAAATCGTAACTCCAATAAAGCACCACTTCATACTTATTAACATAACTATAAAAACATGGAAAATAACAAGTTATCTTAGTTACTTTTCTCTCATTGCTGAGACAAAATACCAAACACCCAAAGTTAAAGGGGAAAAGGTTTATTTAACTTACAGTTTGTAGAGTTTTCAGTCCATAATCAGCTGGCTCCAAGGCAGGGTGGCAGAGGAGAAACAGTTCATGGCAGGCAGAAGGTAGCAGAGCAGCAAGAGACCTTAGCAGCCTTTTATCTGCCCCTTTTATACTCTGTCTACTGTACTGGGATTCCAGTGGTGCCAAATCAATCAGTGAAGTGATTTAGTAATCACACATCCTTAATCCCAGCCTTGCACCATGAATCAATCACACACTCACGATCCACCCACCTCTGAAAAAGCCCCACCTATGACTACATGAGGGTTTGGGGGACATCTAGATACAAACCATAACACAAGTGTTAGCAATAGGGTGAATAAATGAGAAACTTCATCCTTTCCTTGTGGGAATGTATAATAATATAGATATTGTAGAAAGCAATTTGATAATTGCTCAAAATATTAAACATAGAATTACCACCTGACCCAGCAATTCCATTTCTAAATATGTAAAACCCTTCAAATTGAAAACACTTTCAACAAAAACTTGTACACAAACATTCATAGCAGCTTTATTCACACTATCCCAAAAAAGTCCAAACAACCCAAATGTCCTTTGACTGATGAATGAATCAACAAACTACAGTATATCAATACCGTATTACGATATTATTCAGCCATAGAAAGAAACTGTGTATTAATATACACTGTGATAAAGATGAACCTTGAAGACATTATGCCAAGTGAAATAAGCCAGACACTGAAGAAAACACACTGAATGATGCCTTCTGTATAAGAGGTCCAAGGACATCTCTACTAAGACAGAATGCAGATTCATGATTGCCAGGGACTGATTGTAGGGGTAAAACAAGGAGAGAGGCTTAGTGGACACAGGCTTTTTGTGGGGTTGGTGATAGCAATATTCTGGGAATATGTAGTTATAGTGATGGATGCACAATATGGCAAAAGCCACTGAATTGCACACTTTAAAGTGGTTAAGATGGTGACATTTATGTTATCAATATATGAATTTTGTCACAATGGAAACTGCAGTACCAATGTGAGACAGGTTCACTGTTCAGCTGCATTCACCTTCCCATCACATCTGTCTCTACACCCAGGGGTTTCCAGAGGTTTCTCATCGTGGGCAGACTTTTACACAACTTTCCGGGAATCCAAGTGCAACTCCACTGGCTGTGTGAAGTGAGCTAAGGTTGTTACCCTAGGTGGATTTCAAGAAATGGGGGTCACAAAACGTGTCCCACAATTTCTCTCTGTTCTGAAGTTTGGGAGCCCTGGAAGTCCGAGTTCACATTCACATGCAAAGGTGGTTGGCACGAACACAAATCAATAATTCTCCTTAGGGTCCTGGAGTAAGTCAGACTATAGAAAAAAGATGCAATAGAACAGGGTTGGTGATATATCTAGAAAATAATGGCCTCGACTATTTACACAGATATATTCACTGTTATTAGGATTCTGACACAATTCCACAAATACTGTGTAGATCCAGGATGTGAGAAAGGTTTTGATTTTGCATCTTTATACTTCAAATTATCATTAAAAATGTCAGTGAGGTACTCTCAAAGGATGCCTTACACTCTCACGTAGCTACTTAGGGTGCTGCTACATTTTGCCACCTGTCCAGACAGGGTTATATGGCTATTCTGTTGAGGAAAGTAAATCTGAGGAATGTGAAAAAAAATACCCTTTGGGCTGTGTGAGTGCATCTTTCTTCTCCTTGTTTTCTGAATTTCTCTCTCAATCTAGGCCCAACAAGGGTCCCCATAGATACAGAATAAAGCAGTATTGTTTGGTGGGGGATTTAATTTCACTCCATCACAAGCGACCATCGCAGCCCTGTCATTGCAATTTGTCACAGTTTTTTTGTGCGCTCTATCTTCCTGAAGTCCCATCTCCTCTGCAGTCCACCGCATAATCTCCTTCTGTGGGACAAAGCTGCCCACAGAATGAAAGAGGTGGAACTGGGAATGGAAAGTCAATGAACACAGTTATCAAGTTGGGCAGCATACCCTCAGACTCCTGGGATTCAGCCCCAATAGCCAAAGAGGCTCTCGTGCAGCCTGCTGTGTAGAGAAAAAGGCACCACGGCCAGGTTTACTGAAGCCAAAGCAGGAGCTGGTGGCCGCTGGGCGATGTAATCCAACACCCTCCTGAGGAGACCACCACAGAGGAGAATGCTAGCAGCTCCCCACCAGTCAAGCAGCCCATTCCCTCCACTTAGAGCTCCTGGATTCACGCTCCAAGGAAAGGCCAGGGAGCCCCTCAAGAAGCCATAAAGGCCCTCATAGTCTTTGGTCTGGGTTTCTACACAAAGCTTATGGCTGTTACCACAAGCCAAAATATATTTCGAGTTTAATTCCAGAAATATTAATATTGCTAAACACAACCAGACCTTTAATCTTCAACTGAGAGTTCTGCAAAGATTCATCTTAGGGCTCACTTCTGAGCAAGGTAACAGGATTTATTTTCAGCATTTACAGTACATCACATATGACTTTTTTCCTTTTCACTTCTTGCTACTGTTACCTGGAAGGAATTTTCTTTTTTTGTCAGTTGTTTCTGGTTTTGTTCTAGGCATTTCCAAAGGGTCACTGTGGAAAGACATAGTGAGACTGTAATTTTTTATGTGAGTCGATGGATTCTCCCACATTCCAAACTACATTTCTGAAGTATGAAGGGCTCACCTTTCAGAAGCAAGGAGAAGAAAGTGGGTATTGTAAGAGATAACACACTTTCCTACTACAGCCTTTATGATCAAGAGCTTTATTACAGTTGCACATTCGCATGGTATCTTGATTTACCTATGAGCCTTCTTAGCAATTCATATTTACTCTACTCTATTTTGTAAGAGCATAATGACTATATGGACTAAAGCAACAAGAAAGAAGCTATATCAAAATCATCCTGGGCAGAGGAGGTATGTCTTCACAGCTGTCTCAGTCATCCATTAGTTGTATGATGTTAAGGAATTTACTTAACTTTTATATTCAAGTTAGTTCTCCTAACTGAAGAAAAAAATGGAAACAATCACCATCATCTATTAGAGTTTTCTGGGAATTCGATAAAGTAGATCCTACGGTATGAATACCACAATCAGTCTGAGGATTCCACAGGTTTAGGATTATGACCTTCATTTTGACATACTGTTAGGATTATGACATGCCATTTGCATATTTGCATGGGTGTTTCTGTATGGGGGGGACTTGGCTCTGGTATCATTCCCCTTGTACTATTATTAAGATATTTATGTTAAATCTTGTGCTTTATTTTATTTATATAATGTAGCACATTGCTTTGTTCTCTCCCTCTCTCTCTCTCTCCTCTCTCTCTGAAAATGAAGCTTTTTCCACCACATAGACTCCTAACTTTTCCCCAACACAGAATGTTTTTAGTTTCATTCTTTACAGAGTGGAATTCTCATCCATCTGGACCCAACACAAAAGTCTCTTTCTCCAACAGGCCTCCATGGATGACATCTAACCTAGTTTCACCCTTGTTATTCTTTTTCGTATCATCATCACTGTCACTCATAATATTATGGTACTTACAATCTGAAATTTATATCACAGATGTTTATTACCTACTCCTTTCCCACTTTAATTACAAGCCCTAGAATGGCAATGGGCAACTAGAATGTTATCTTGTCCATAGAAACTATCATAATGCTCAGCATATTTGCTAAATGAAGGATTAAAATAAGATAATGGATTTCTCCACTCTGTGCACTCTCTCATGGTGGTCTACCCTCACCCTGTAGCATGTACTTCTTTTCCCACTCTTTAATTGACCCACAGAGCATGTTTCTCTTCCTTTTATAAATGTAAAACCTCACTACCTTTCAAATAAAGAGAGAGCATGGATGTTTTCTGTAACCGAGTCTTTCTTAAGGAGTAGATCCATCTTATTTCAAAGAAGTTTTATATCTGCTTCACTTGTTTTCAAAGAACATTCATATGAGGCCTTCTGTGGGACACATGGCTGAAGAGAGGTAAGCTGTCACAGCTGGGTAGGATAGAGACCTTGACAAGTGGTGATATTGTTTTAGCAGCCTTCCGAAAAAATCATAGAAACAACTTCAACAGAAAATTGAGGAAGTCCTTGCTTTCAATGAAGCATGGACATCGGGGGATGGGAGAAATGGTCAGAGCAAGGGGAGAGACTCAACCCTGCTGCCGAAGGCCCATCTGGACATAAGTTCATTTGGAATCTCCTTGCTTGGTCAGGTGAGGCATTAGATGAAGGAAGAGGGACTAGATAAGGTTGGCCAAGGCTCATTCTGACCCATTCACACCCTGTGGAGTTTCCACGTAGCAAGAGAAGCATTGGCTCTCATAAAGGATCTCTTTGGGGAAGTGGAGAGAATGGTTTTTCATGATATGATTAAAGGCTGTTAGGAACTTAGGCTGTATTTGGCATCAAAACTTTTGTAATGAGACTTAAAATGTGCCATATTTGGGATCTAAAATGTCCTCCAAGGGCCCATGTGTCAATGCCTTGGTCCCCATCTTTGTGCTGTTGGTAGATGGTGGAACCTGTAAGAGGTGGGGCCTATGGGAGTTCTACGGTCACTGGGGCAGTGCAGCCTCAAAAAGCATTGTGGGATACTGGTTCTCCCCTCCCTTTGCTTCTTGCCTACCACGAGGTGAGAAGCTTCCCTCTTAGCATGATGTGCTGCCCTGCCACAGACCTAACCTCGACAGATCCAGCCAACCTTGGATTCTAAGAAGAATCCTGTCTTCTTTTTAAGTTTATGATATTTTGGTATTTTGTTAGTCATGGAAGGCTGACTAAATAGGGAAATAAGGAATATTTACACAAAAATAATTTATAAGCATAAAATATTAAAAATACACCCAGTTGTGGAGCGTATACTGGGGAAGGGAAGAAGAGGTGGATCTGGATGACACAGAATCTGTCTCAGGTTTGTCTGTCTAAATTGATCCCTTTCTCTTTGGATCTTACCTGGAAGTTTTCAGCTTCCTTGTACTCCCTGGGGTGGATTCTGAGCCACAGGCCCAGTAGCTGCTGTAGTGTTTCTCTCAGCAAACCTCTGGGTGGTCTTGTCTTGTGCAGAGAGAAAAGCAGATAGCAGGAGACTTTCCAGATCACTCTTCTCAGTCTCAGCCTTCAAAGGAGCAGACCCAGCTGTGAGGACACAGCATTTCCCAGAGGAGGCCAGGAGGCAGGGACTGAGGTCAGGCAAACCAAGGAGGGAGGCGCATATACCCTGGGACAGCCCCACTGCTGAGTTGGCCTCTGCTTCGGTCTAGAAAGATAACTTTTGTATCTGAATTCTGCTGCATCTCTTTCACATGAAATATATTCATGGAGCAAGAAAAAATTCATTGTGTCTAAAATGTGAACATTTTGGAAGCCCTGAGCCATTTAGGACTTTCAGCTTTTAAGAGCTGTTTTTGTTCCTTTTTTAAAGTATAGTTGGCCTGTTGTGAGGGAAAAGAGGATACTTTTGTGAACTGTTTGGTCTAGAAAAATATTCCAGATTCTCTTTAGGTATTTCAAATATAGAGCTACAAACCACTCATAATAAAACAGTGATGGTTCTTTTAACTAAATCAAATGATTGGCCCATCTGCATTGATGAATTTAGATGATCACTTTTTAATTAGAACTATTAATGTTTGTAGGGCTTAGGACCAAAGATATGAAGAAGGTGAAGCCTATTAGCATCTAGTGAGATATCAACCTCTAACTGTAGCTTCATTCAGTCGTTCGCTGAACGGGGTACACTGCTTACTCTGAGCACTGAGGTACATAAGGTGTAACTTGGCCTGGATTAAATTTGCACAACCCAGGAAAGCCATATAGTCACAGTAAGAGAGAGGAGCCATAGTGGGAGACAATAACTTTTTAAGTAAGTTTTGCTGTCTTCCACATATCTTCCCATGGTACAAGTCTACATAAAGATTCCCCTTTTTTTTTTTTTAAAGGAAATCTAAATGAGGGTGAGTGAGTGGCTTATTTGACGGCCTGAATTTGGCAGAGTGAAGATTTAAATTCAAAAATCTAAGTTCACCCTTCTAGGCTGTATTTCTGTATTTCTGGAACTCAAACTAAGCTTTGCCTGCTTGTATTTGGAAAGGGCACCTCTGTCTTGGAGAAAATAGCCCTCAGTATTTCCTGGCTGCCTGGCATTCAATAGTGACCATGACTTGTGTCTTACAACTTTGTGCCAATATGATCCTGGTTATGGTGGTGGATGGGGCTCTCATGCTAGTGGTAGTGCTGGGAGTTCTGCAATGAGCACAGGACAAGACACTTTTGTCTAAAGTTCCTTTGGAATGCTATGACAAGATACCACAGACTGAGTGGCTTGTAAACAACACATATTTATTTCTTACATTTTGGAGGTTGGGAAGTTCAATATCAAGGAGGTAGCAGATCTGGCATCTAGCAAGGGCCTGCTTTTCACCTTTATAATGAGCTCCTTGGGCCTGTTTATAAGGACAATATTCCCATTCGTGGGGGGCTCATGACTTCAACAGTTTCAAAGGCCCCTACTCCTAACACCATCACAGAATTTCTACTTGTGAATTTTTGGAGTCACACATGGCAACTTTCAGGGATTCTTGGAAAGATTAAATCGAGGTAACTCATACAATATCTTCAGTGTAGTATTTGGCAAATGGTGTCATTCCACAATCATTACTTATGATTGTTATCACAAATCAAGAACTCTGGAAATTTAAAAAAATCAAGGTTTCCTCATCACAGTACTTGTGTTTGGACATAAGTACTATTCTGTTTTCTATTTCTGGGACAAAATCCCTGATACTCATAACATAGAGGAAGAAATGATTTATCTGGCTCAGGGTTTCAGAAGTTTCAGCCCATGGTCAGCTGGCTCCAAAGCAGAAACATCATGGTGGAAGGTGATAGTGCAGCAACAGCAGCTGGGACACAGAGTGCAGGGAAGAGGGGACAGAGAGGAAGGGACCAAGAACCCATTACAGTACCCAAGGTTTCACCCTAAGGACGGAGCCAGACACACTCAGAAGTGTGCTTTAGTCTGCTATATGTCTCGATTCAGTTAAATTGGAAATCATGATTAATAGTCCTAGTACTCTTCCGAGTCACATCATTTTAGGAGACTTAGGGTAAGAAAGTTTCACAGTTCAAACCATAAAGGGCAATGACTTTGACTATAGGTAGCTACTGGGACTGAGAAAATCTAAGCTGAGACATTCCCAAGGCTTGAGATAATGATCATATTTCACCTAAAGAGGATGGTTTTGTTGGCTACAAAATGGTGTTCAGTCCAAGTGTCACTCATAATATCATTTAGCTCTTCGGGAGCATTTGGCTTTTCAAGGAAAATGAGGGAAACAAACCAACATGGCTGGTCTTGCGAAGAGTAGAGAAATAATGTGTCTGCAGCTTATGAGAACTGTCAAAGTGACAGTGTGTGTTCAGCTCTCCATCCCCTGGTCAGGGGACTTCTAAAATGATGCATGCAGACAAGCTGGCAAGGAAAAGGGGAAAACAGTCATCCCCTAAAGGTGATGGGAATATGTTATCAAATGCTCCCAGTGAAAACTGACTGGCCTAACAAATGTACTGTACATTTTTAAACAATTTTGTTTCTTTGGGGATTGTGTGATTGCACAAATATGTTTTTAACATTTTGCTCATGGCCACTAAAGATGCTAACTCTGTGGTTCCAATCAAGGCCATCAATGAACACATCATGCTGCATTTCTAATTATTTGAATAATTAAGTCGTTTTTCTCAACATTCCTCTTATCCAATTGGTATTTTTTATTTGTTAAAGTTTGTTGAGTTTTTCCTAATATGCATCCATGAATCATAGTAACAAAAACTGTTCCCCTGTAAGTGACTTTGTTCTTAATTTTATACCCATTTCTTCTCATCTACTGCTTGGCAAATCCTGCATTTACCACAGTGTGGACTATGCTAGGGCACTATTCATATTCTGAAGAGCCACAGTTGCAAGAAAAGGGTAAGAAAAAAATTATAAATCAAATTTGAAGTTGATAGAATGATTCAAGTTAAATAAGTAGGAAGTGCTGATAGAGTCGAAAAGAGAGTTGAGAAAACAAAAAAATACCAACACAAGCTTCCTTGACCTAAATCACTAGAACAGGGATTGCTGGTCCAGGAATCTCTCAGCACCATGGGCAAGGGTCTGAATAGAATAAGGTAACAGGCACAGTTCTAGGGGTTGAGAGGTCATCAGGGCCTAAAACAGAGCTCCGTTCTCATAGTCTCTACTTTCCTGAGGGAGATCGAGAGGGTTCACAGGCCATGGACGGTAATAAGTGATATTGGGGTGTGGTAGATTTCCCAGGTGATGGAGAAAGAGAAGGACTTGGCAAACCTACCCACATGGCCCGGAATCCTGTGTCTGGCAGGCCAAGCAGCAAAGATTCACCTTATTTGGAATTAGAACTAGATAAATGGATGATACACTCTCTGCTGTAGCATTTGTAAATTACAAATGCGAAAACAAGTAATTGCCACAGATCCTCACATATACATGCATAATGAATGTATGTATAATCACAGTGTTGCAGCATCTAGATCCAGGAGAATGAGAAGATTAATGTGTTCCCAAGGTACTCAGAAGAGTAGCAGTGATGGTGTGCCTTGGGTTTTGTACAAAACTAACTTGACAATATTTCACGAAATCTACCCGTGTGTTTAGTCTAACACCTGGTCAATTCAGTCAAAAATGTCAGAAATTCTGTGACTAAACTGACAGGTGCTGCACTGACTGACTGGTCGATTCCATCAAAGCCGTAGAAGCGTTTGTGGATGCTTGTGGATGCAGTTCAGACTCAGTATAGAAAAAAAGAATTTGGGGAATTAGCACCAGAGTGATCTCCTTGAAGGAGATTTTGACTCAGAGGAAAGATAATCATCATGATTTTGCAGTATCACCTCATTTCAGTGACAAATTTAAGACATAGCACGACCTGAAAAACAGTTCACAATCATTATTGGAGATAAATCAGTGCGACTGAGAGTGCCTTGTCTCGGTCCCCCAGTGCAGTTGACTATTGGGATTTAATTTGCACTTTCCTGATAAGGCCTGCAAGTTCTGGGGGCCAGTTTTGATGCACCCTTTTGATCATGAGGTTCATGAGGACTAGAGGTGGAATTAATCTACTTTTTCATTACCTTGGGAGACGAGTCCCGTGCATTAGGTAGGAAAGGGTCCACTTTAAATATTTTGAACTTGTCACTTTCTCTTCTTATGTGGTGATTTCCTAATGACAGAAAGAAACCTGTTAGAATAAAATCTGGGGATTTAAAGGAAGCTAAATACACTAAGATGTATGTACACTGATTTCTGGTAACTTGTCCCAGTGCCTGGTACTTGGCCTATAGGGAAAGTAGGAATTAAAAGAGCCCATTGGGGATGGTAGGGAGAATCCTCCCTTGGAGCCCCACGGCCAGGAGACATGTGCATCTGCAGAAAGCCCATCGACATTAGAGACCAGAAGTGTCGGTCAGCCTCTCCCACGGCCTTAAGTGAACACTTGTCTTTGTGTAGCCCTCTTTTTTTCTGAACTTGAAATCCAATTGGCCAACAATTAAAGCCAATTAGCACACGAGGAAAATAAACCCAGGACTGTCCCCTTGTGTTTTCCATGGCGGACAGAAAGCTGGTTAGCTCAGGGCATTAGCATAGTTTTGTACCAGGCCAGGCGTAGAGCAGAGACAAGTTGGCTTAAAGTATTAAAAGACGGGGCAGTGGCTGGCGCAGCAGAGCTGTGTTATTCTGAGCTCACAGCTGCCAAGCATTCTTTACAGGAGATGAGGCAGATGTCCACGGACAATCAAAGGGAGAACGAAGTTTAAGCTAACGTTTGCCTATCTCATATTCTCTGCTTGATCCTCAGCCTCAAAGACAACGCACAGCTGTTGCACTTCAAGGTCTCGCCGATCCTACTTCCCAGCCTGCGCCTGCCCTCACCTCCTACTCTCTGGGAGCTGGCCCTGGCTTCCCCATCCGGCCTTCTGTCCATGTCATCTCACTGGAGAGCATGGCTCTTCCGGGGACTTTATGATTTTCTGAACACTCAAGATGCTTGGGTCAAAATTCCAGAGCGTGTGGTAATTGTAGGATTGGGGACTAAGGACAGTCTCTGCAGGTCCTCCCAGGGTTGGCTCATCAGACGCAAGACACATCAAAGCAGCATATTCTTAGAGGAAGGAATCAGCAGGTCAGATCCAAATTGAAGAGGATCGATCCATGTGAAATCTACAGGTTGTAGATTTACTCACCAGTTTGTGTTTAAATAACATAAGGAACGGGGATGAAATCTAGGGTACAAATATCCCTTGTGGATAAAGAGAATAAAATGCATCGGTACTGGAATTGTCTGCTAAAATGCTGACATGTTCTCTCTTTTGGGGCAAAGGCAGGGGACCTTATTTCCCATAAATGCTCAAGGACATTTCATGTCCTACATAATATAGTGATATGCTCATTTGTTAAAATCTTTTATTGTCATACTCCACACAGCATGGCAAAAACAAGCAACGTTTTGCACATCACCAAGCGCCATGAGAGGTAAATGAAACAGAGTCTTCTCAAAAGGTAAAACCTGTGTGATTGTCAAAAATCACTATACATATCACTATTCCACTCACGAGGAAGAAATCAACATTTTGTGATTTTTACCTGCCATACTGAATTACAATCTTCTGATAAAAGCATCAACCCTTTTTCTGCCCTATACAGTGAGTTGCTAGGCCAATGTTGTCTTATGTGAATTAGTTTCCCCAAGGCCAGGGCATAGTACGTGCTCAGTGTGATATCTGTACACATTAAGTGAATTATGAGTGAACTTAATCATATGCCATGTTCATTAAAGAATACACACAAATAATAATATTCCCCTGACTGAATTATACATAGAAACAGTAGAAAGCTGTAGTTTTAGGGATCACCTGAAAAGAACTCTATATGAAGTTTCTTTTAAAAGCACTATATAGTTTGGAGTTCTTTTACTTCAACAAAAAGCCTATTTAAAAATAACTATTGGAATTAGAGTGGGTTGTAAGAATCACCTCTATTTCTACCTGGTGACTAATTACTGGGATAACTTTCACACATACTACCATTGCAGGTGCCAATATTTAATTGTGTATACAAGCCAGGTGGTGAGGGGCTCCTTAACTACGTGTTCAATTGTGTCTGCTCTAGTTGCCCCTTCAATTAGCTGTCGGTGCAAAAACCAGAGACCTAACTGAAGCCCTATTAAAGTGAGGCCTATGTAAGCCACAGCCTTTTATCCCTGAGGGGGGAAGGGTTGTGCATTTTGCATTTATTTTAGCTGTTCCTAGCTTGGGGCCTGAGGGAGTCACTTTCAGCCCGTTAGGAAGGCAAGAACAGCTGGACTCTGGCTGATAAGAATTACACACAGTTGCCTAGAAAGTGGTCAGCCCCTCTCTACAGCAAGTTTAGATGTTAAGCCAAGATCTCTATTAAGAGACACATGGCTTGCTTATTCTAAAGGTACTTGAAGATTAAGTGAAGTATTTCCTGGTGTGATTGGAACAGAGGCGTTTGATCAAAGCATGTGAAATAGGCAGGTCTCCCTGACTGGACAGTCTTAATGATTTTAGCAGCTCTTCTTTACTCTTTCCATGGGTAGTTAACTGAATGGCTGGTTATTTGAGGCAGTAGGGACAATTGTTGTGCTCTTATTCTTTTAAATGTAAAAAACAGAATCGAAAGGCTATTTAGGGAGAATAAACATGAAATTATACACAGCAGTGTCTGGGAACCTATAAGTTAAAACTTGACCAAGACTAAGAATTATAAAATAACCAAGTCCTGTATATTTTGAGAAGAATTAGAATGATTGAAACAGTGGAAATTGGAGCTGAGGACTCTGAATTCTGGGTTCCTGCACCAGCTCTGTAACTTCAGGCATGGTAATCAACCGCTCTGAGATGTGGATTCCTCTTCTGTGAATTGGAGTCATTACTACCTGCATCATAAAGTGGTGTAAGGCCTGAACATGTACTTAGGGCACTTTGTACAGTTCTAAGTCCATGAAGGGTACTCCTTGAGGAAAACTTCTTTACCTCTCTCCAGAGAAAGAGTGCAGAGAAAATTTCCATTCAGCTATGTTGCAGAAGAACTCAGGGGAGGGACTGCTACACATCCTGAACATGTATCCAGTTGTTAGCCTTCAAAAATTGCTGAACTATTTCACATTATCTATTATACATTTTAGTCCTCATTTACAAAAGTTCAAAGAGGAAGGGGAAGTGGGGGGGGTATGAGAAAAGAAGGAAAAAATGGAAACAGAGTTTTTGTAAATAGGGAGGGGTGGAAGGGAGGGAAGGGAAATGAGAAAAAGCAAGAGCTAAGATACATCATGTACAGGTACAAATTCTTGATGATAAATTTAATCTTTATGTATACCTAAAATGTACCAATAAAGTTAATTTTAAAAAAAGTTGATGACCATGGGATCATCTGTAGTAATGTATTATCAGAGTTTTAGCTTACAGCAATAAATCACAACCTAGTCTTCTTTGTGCTTACATTTTTAGGGATCTTAAATATACTTCTATAATCCAGCATCATTTTATTTTATATCATTTTCTTCTATAACTTGTAACTGTTCATTCTTAGGGTTCAGTTTTTTGCTACTAATTTTGCCAGGCTTGAATCTTATCACTTGCTAAAACCTTCTGATCTGACAATACAGACAGAAAATAGAAACTCCTTTGTTATCTAGAAAGTAAAATCATCACCATTATCATAATCATTTATTAAAGGAGTACCATGAACCAGGCTCCATGCTAATTGCCTTGCATATAATACATCTTTAAATTTGTGTGTGAATTAAAAGCCATGTTCTTGAACATATAAAATAAAATGAGCCCATGCCTCCACAATATATATGTTTGGAAACACAGTGTCTCCTTGCAAATCTGAGAGTACATTTTCTCTGGCCTCTCCTGACCTGGCCTGGTTCCCACCTTTCTTGAGTTCTTACTCTCCCTAGCTTCTTACCATTGGTGACCCCTTCCTCTGGTCCACATTGACAACATCATAGGTTGCCCTTTGCGTGCTTTTTTTTTTTTTTGGTACCGGGGATTGAACTCTGGACCTTGCGTTTGTGAGGCAGGCGGCGGAACCACTCAGCTAAATCTCTGGCCCTTTCTGTGGCTTTTTTTTTTTTAAAAAAAAAAAACTTCTCTATAGCAGATCAAGTGTCTACCTCATTAAACTGAGTTCTTCCTTCACACCAGAGCAGTAACACAGGGAAACTATTGTCAGTGATACAAGGTACTTGGGTGAGCCTTTCTGGCTTCACACATCCTTAGAGTAGAAAGAGCAGGAAGGTGGCCTGATTCTGAAGGCCTTAACTACTAAATTTAAGGCTGCAGAAAGGGACTAGTTGACAGAGACAAAGATGAGTCCGGAACCATTAAGAAGTAGGGTCTAATGGAGGAAGTTAAGTCACTGGAGGCTTAACCAATTTATGTATTAAACAGTAAATCTTAAATTTTATCCATTTATTCCATAGATAAAATATTTTCAAATGTAGATCTCAAAATCAGGCTTTTTCTAGACAGTCCAACTAAAAGAAACCAAAAGACAATTGTATTTGGTTAAAAACAAAATCGAAAACCAAAGCAACATATCTATTGGAAGTCCTGGCTCATCAACAGAGTTCAGTACTAATCATGTGACTATACCTTTGTATGGAGTATCTTTGTCATGTATTGTTGTTATATTTTTCTAATCAAAATAGTCATAAACAAGTGAGCATCTGAGTTATAAACTTTTTTAAGCTCATCCCTTAGGTGGTATGTATGTAGGGAA
Organism: Heterocephalus glaber; assembly: GCF_053883595.1. Classification (NCBI taxonomy): domain Eukaryota; kingdom Metazoa; phylum Chordata; class Mammalia; order Rodentia; family Bathyergidae; genus Heterocephalus; species Heterocephalus glaber. Next base: position 10,168,828 of record NW_028258329.1, read on the forward strand.
ATGATTCCAAACTCTATTTCTTGTAATACAGCCTTTTCCCTCTTCCTGTATTGTTTATTTGCAATGCACAGCAGGTCAGCAGGATAACACAGGGACAGCCAGCTGTCACACAGAGAGCAAGAAATTGAGCTGAAAATGTGGTAGTGCCTTTTGGGGTGCTGGACTCATTCATTCACTGTAAACATTAGTGCCCACATAACTCTTGCAAATTTCTTTCTTAGCTATTTTTCTCATTGCATAGAGGCAAGCATCAACTTTCAGAAGAAGGCTTTCAGAACACCTGATCATCCTTTAGATCCCAGAATGAGGTCAGCCAAGCCCAGGACATATCCGGTGAGAGTAAATCAGTGAATTCCCACAAGGAAGTCAAGGGGGAAAAAAACCAAGGAAATTGGAAAGGATCAGATTTCAACTTTAGATTTCAAAAGGATTATTAATATAAACATCCTTGTGAACAAGGATGTTTAAAATTATTTTTAAAAGTTTGATCAACTTCCTGTTTAAGAAAATGCAGTAAATCTTTAAAACACATACACAGCGCTGGGGATTTAGCTCAGTGGCACCGTGACTTCTTTGCAAGCTCAAGGTCCTGAGTTCGATCCCTGGTACCAAAGAAAACCAAAAAAACACATAAACAGCACATTCAAAAGCTCTTACTCGTTGCTTAGGATGGCATTCATCTTGAGAAAAGTGTGGATGAGATATTATTATATATACCATAACTACAGAATAGTATAATATTACACTATTATGCTAGTATAGTATAGTTACAGTATTATCGTACTATGTGATTATTATTCACAGTGACTGTCAATACAGTGATTGATATGAAAAATAAAGGGGAGCTGAAGAAGGGGAAACACTTCTATCTCTGAATCTCTGAGTATCTCTTCTTCTGTTTCCTCAACTGAACTTTCAAGCCAGTCTGGCCACAGGGAGCTGGGTGCTATACCACAGCTCACAGCCTCTCTGTTTGTTCCTTGCTTGGGACAGTGTGAGTTTTCAGTAGTCCATGGACTGCCAGGGTGGGGCCTCCGACTGTTCATTGTGAGCCCAATGGATTCTTCCAAGCTTCTGAGGAACCTAACAGTCATTGCAGCTTGTATCTAGGTGATCCCCCAAAGCCTCATGCGCTCATAGGTGGGGCTTTTGGGAGGTGGTGGCATGGAGGGTGTGTGACACTGGGATTAAGAGTGATTGATAATTAACTTGGTTTAGCACAGTGCCAGGAGTGGATAATGGGAAGGCTCATCCTGGGCGTAGGTGGCACCACCCAAAATGCTTGTGGATTGGATGGGATAGAAGGGAAAGGCAGGCTTGCTGCTGTTACTTGCTGCTTCTGCTGCCTGCTTCTTGGGGCTTGCTGCCTCCTGCTTGCCCTCCCATGGACTGTTTCTGCTCTGGCTTGCCCCTCTGCCACACCACCCTGCCTTGGAGCCAGCTGACTAGGGACTGAAACCTTTACAAACTGTCCGCTAAAATAAACCTTTCCTCCTTTAACTTGTAGGCATAGGGTATTTTGTCTTAGCAATGAGAAAGTAACTAAGACAACAGATGAGCAGGTTGGGGAAAGCTCTGCACTTTTAGAGATGGTCATATCCATGCTATAGTATGTTCTGCCTTTTAGAGGAGGTGGTCGAGAGAGATCATTCTGTGTACATGTGTGTGTGTTATAATTTTAATTTTTTTTTTTTTAAAAAAGGCTATTCAGGTTCTGAGGTAACCATGTCAAAATATAGTCATATGCCCTGGCTGTTAGAGCTTCTGAGCAGCTGCTCAGTCAGCTGTCCCAAGTCATTTGTTTCTAATAAAACAAGTGCCACAGTTTGTGGGGGGCTTACTGATTTTATAAATTAGATTACCTTTCCCTGTAATAACAGCATTCACCCCTACTTGCTTTCTCATATCCTTCTTAAAAAATGCTTCACTTCATATCCATAACCAAGTATATCACATATGAAGCTCATATATCATGTATGAAAATTGACTTTGAAAATTATGGATAAACATTTAGGCATTTATGTCACTTTGTTAGACATTTTCTAAAATTTTCAAGTGCCTGAGATGTTCTTTATTTTAAACATCTGTATCCTATAATATTTAATGCAACAACGTCCTTTGTAAGGTGGCTTAATGAGATAGGTAAATACCTTGCACCTTATTTTCTCAGTATCTAGAAAACCTAGCAGTTTCCTGGGTAAAAGGTACGCCACAATATTTATAAAAATACTTTTGTTTATTTATAAAACAACAGATATCTTTCAATTAGTATGACATATGCATGTAAAATGTGAGTAAATTATGATATTTTCCTATTAGTCAAAAATATTTGAGGGTAGGTTAAAGACAGAATGGTGGATTTGTGGTGGGTTTTCTTGTCCATCACTCTCAAATGTATCTGTTTTGTAAATTCACACTTTTATAAATTATTAACCCTGATAATGCATTTCTAAAAGCACTTTTTAGAATGAGAAAGAATTAGAAAAAATAACTTCATTTTTTTCCATTTTATTGATCTCAAACTATTTAAAGTAATTGTTCCTAGTGGGCTAAGAGACAGTTTGGAAATTTACTGCCAAGTCTACAGTTCTAAGACTGTGACTCAGTTTCCTTATCCGTCATAGCTGCTCTGATGACTTTTAAAATAATACAGTTTTGAAAGATCTTGGTGAACTCTAAAGCTGAACAAATATAAGCAAGAGCTGAGATGCCGAGTACAAGGTTTGGATAGAAAAGCCTGGATGCAGAAGAAGGTGGGGGACACTGGTACCTAAATTGCAGACTTTGCCACCTCAAACTCCTGCTGCAGCCTCAAGTGACAGACTATGGAGCTGAAAGCACATCTAAGAGAGGACCATGCTTGTAGTGGACTCATAGGTGGGAAAGACACCTGCCCAATCTCAGGGGCTTTCCCAGGCTGTGGCTCATGCAATTGGCCACATCTGAAAATTTCAGATTTGAGATCCAAGCTGAAATATTCACTCCAAAGGAGCCCCCTGCCCAGCCCAGAGAGCTCCCAACCATATCCTCTGCGGCTACCTTATGCCAAGGAACGAGCTTGTCTGCAGTGAACAAGCCTCTGGCTGGAGGCCGCTGCCTCGGGTGCAGTTCCAGGTGTTTCATTCCCCTGACTTGACTTTAGCTTCTTGATCTGCAAAATGGGAATTTGGAGTTTGATGAATTCTAAGAGTGCTGTAATTTACACCAACATTAGCCTACATAAAACAAATGGAGACACACATATAAAGATTGTGTTTACACCAAAGTTGAATTAAAATGACTTTATTTTCTGTTTATAGATATGCACATTCTAATTTTTTGCTTCCATTTGGAACAAACCAAATGAAACTGCCAACACATGGGAAAATGTCCATGTTCTTTCTCTCTCACTCTTCCCTATTAAGTCTGTCTTTTGAATGCCTTTTCTCCAATATTTGCCATTTTCCTCTGTGAAATCTCTTCACTTGAATTTAAAGAAAGATGATGTCTTCTGACCAGATTTACAAAGCAAAGGAAAAGATTAATATAAATCTTAAATGGAAAATAGTCCCCCTTTCGTTGCCTTAGCTGTGACTGGGGTGGCAGATCGTGCTACTTTAACATGAAGTAGCTACTCTACCCCAATTCCAGCTTCTCTTTACAAGACGGACTGGGCTGACCCAAGAAAGACAGGAACAATTCCTTTCTGCAATGCTTCCTGATAGAGTGAGGCTGCGTCTACTGTTTCTCCTATCCAGAAACGTCCTGGGGAAGAGAAAGAGGGACAAGTGTTTTACTCCCACAATAAAGCTTTAGTCTTGTCTTGGGTGGGGCAGGAGGTAGACGCTAAAAATTGTTGTCTTTCTCTCTTCACATGTCTAGTCCCTCAAATGCAAAGAGAGACAGGAAAAAAACCCCAGAGAGACAGACAAGACAGACAGACAGACAGAGACAGAGAAGCAGAGATTCAGGAGAGAGACAAGAAACTGGAAACTTTTAAATGTGTATCAGACTGGGGATAAATAAGTATAGTAGTCCAATCATTTCATCATTTCATTATCCACACTATGAATTGGAAACCTGGATTAGAAAACCAAAATGATGGTGGATGGGCCCCTCCCCCGACCTCTAACAGACACTGGCAGCATTACCTTGGTATTTATTGCTCATTTTAACTGCAGTGCCTAGTAAGCACTTTCCCAGCCTTCGCTGCAAAAAAATACATACAATTCATAATGCCTGATATTTTGCCCCAGCTTTCCTGGCATATTTTATTGTGTTTGAGGCTGTTTGTGTGTTTGTTATATATCAGTTGACACCTCTGTAAAATCTTTATATTGAATGCCGTTGGCAACAATGAGCCAAATAATAGCATTACCATTTGTAATTTTCATGGCTCCAGTTTTCCTGTGAGCTCAACTCTGTGCATTACAAGTAGGAAAGGTTGAAAATGCCTCTAGTTGATGCTCTTTTCTAATGACCTTTTTCAGTGGTATGAGTCAAAATAATGCTTCCATCCTGACATCGTGACATGACTTTCCTGTCTGGTTCTCTTCCATTAAAGGTAGTGGGTCTTTTGCTTTTGTTGGTACTGGAGATTGAACCAAGGGCCTCCACACTGAATTATACCCAGCCCTTTTAATTTTTTGTTTTCCGGAAAAGATCTCACTATATTGTCCAGGTGAAGCGCAAACTTGTGGTCCTTCTGCCTCAACCTCCCAGAGTGATGAAATTATAAACACGTACAGCCATGGCCAAGTAAAGACTTTAGCTAATTTTAAAAATGCCTTCCTTCCTCCTTCCTTCCTTCCTCCTTCCTTCCTCCTTCCTTCCTTCCTCCATCCTTCTTCCTTCCTTCCTTCCTTCCTCTTTCTTTCTTTTTTCTTTCTTTCTTTCTCTCTTTCTTTCTCTCTTTCTTTCTCTCTTTCTTTTTCTTTCTGCCAACAATGCAATTCTTCTCTAGGATTCTCTCTGTCATTTATATTCAGGTTTGGGGCTTTAAAACATGAAAAGTGCTCTCCATAATGCCCAAAGATATTTCTTATTTTGTATAAAATAATACTTCCTGCTTCCCTGAAAAAGGATCTGAAGCTGCTTACAACAAAAACAATGAAATGATGAAGTAGATGAAATTACACAGAAAGGCACAAAAGCGTGGGGGGGGTAGGTGCAATCTTCATTCCTAAGATATAGGCAGGTATTTTCTTTTTAATAGTGCTGGAGATGCTGGAACATAGGGTCTTAGACATGCTAGCCAAATGCTCTACCACTGAGCCACGCCTGACCTAGGTTTATTTCCATGAATCTGGCAGGACACGAGTGCCATAAGAGCAAGAACTTGTTCATTGATGAAACCTACAGTGTTGAGTTTAGCATCTCTGGACATCAGTATGTCACAGTATGTTATTTGTTGAATTAACATCAAATTTGGTTTGGATTTTCCCAGATGATAATGGATGAATGGAAATGTGATGAGTCATATAAATGAAAACTGAGTACTTATAGATAGAATGCAAATGGTAAAGACCACATTTTGCAGAAAACTGAGAAGTGAAAAGACTTCCCAGAAGAATGCTCTAAAACTTATACTTTTGATTCCAAGTTCAGGAAGCACTGGATTTATTAATGTTGAAGCATCTAACTGCATTAAGTCAGTGCACAGTAACAACTGCTCTGGACTCTATGGGAGTGGAGTCACAGAGTGTGTGTGTGTGTGTGTGTGTGTGTGTGTGTGTGTGTGTGTGTCACAGAGGGGAAATCTTTTGATTCATTATGCAGAACTCATCCTCCTTGAAGTGAATTCATTCCATAGCTGCTATGGGGCCTGGGACATCTGACATTCACCTTTGTCCATACATAATGGCCCAAAAGCAGACACAATGAAATAACTGGACAGAGGCAGAATGTGGCTAATCACTTACACTTGCTACATCATGAAATCAGTTTTGGATAATATTAAATACTACTAGTTTGAAATATTTTCAACTCATTTATGTACAAAAGTCAACTTTTTTTCATTTAAAAAATGTTAAATGCTTCATAACTGGCATACTAAGAAGTTCTATATCTGAATTTTAAAGGAAAATATAAGAAAATTTAAAAATCTGACAAGTTAGACTGCAACCAAATCATAAAGAGGTGCATTTCTCACAATGCTTATTTCATCTTCTTCTTTGGGGAAGGCCCTTTGGGATCTGACCTTTCTCCATCCCGTGCTGTGTGAATATGGCAGGGCAGCCAAGCCCTCCCCTCCTTTGTTCAATATACACACATGACAAGGATGGGCCTTGAACCCAAGTCAGGCCAACAAAAGCTAAGTTTTTTAGCAATTCAATTCAATATCCTGTATGCTTACTACTGCCATCCCCTATATCTTAAGAATGATGATAGTTATGATGACAATTCAGAGGCATTACTCAAAATTCTAGTGATGGCAGAAAACTAATTATGATCAAAACCAACCCATAGTAAAATACAAAACACACACCCTGTATATTTAAGAAAAACCTTTCAATAATGAAATTTGAAACAAGGATTTTTTGGCATAATCTTCTGTTGGAAATTTTGATTATATAGAATTTCAATTTCTGGAAGATCTTAATTAATTTACATTTGATTACAAAAATTGTTCAATTATTTTGCCGTTTAAGAATAAAATTAATAAAATTCTTTTGATAAAAATGTTTTCAATGAAAGGAGAATTTACAAATTTGTATGGAAAAATAAGCCACCCTGACGAGACATTTGAATATGGATGGGCCTTTCTATACTACTAATTATACTACTAAATCTATACTACTATTTATTCATTTGAATCATAATCTTTGAAACTCTTTCTAAACAGTTATTATAATTGCATGTGTGGACGACACTTTTTTCCCTCTATCGCAGCATTTTCTAGGTAGTAGACAAAATTGCAGATTGTACAACCAAATAATTTTAAATTAAGCTCTGTTTATGCAACCAGTTTTTGATGCAAGATTTTTCAGAGCATCTAGTATACAGATATGTACTGTAAATAAATTAGTATTATAATAAATACTGCTTACAGTACTTTGTACATTTATTAGTTTGATATATATTTTACGAAGCACATTTTCCTAAGCTTAGCAGTCTTAGAAAAGTACTTTAGAAAAAGCTTTCTATCCTTTGCTTGCTGTAGTCTAAAATTAAGAAATGTGAAAAAAAAAAGAAATTTGAACCTTAGTAGCTCACCACTTACCAGACTACACCATGTATGTATTCATCATGCACTATATAATAAAGCACCATTATTTACATCAAAGGCTCTATCTCCCCAAAGAAAACATGAATTAACAATTTCTACTCTTGAGCAACTCATGCTACTTTGGATAAGAGGAGATTCATACCCAGGTCCTACTCCAAATCTAAGTGTGGAAGGCTTCTGTTTCCTTCCTAAGTATTACCATTAAATTTCTTAGACATTTGTCCTCTAGTACACATGCATTGCTTCCCCAAAACATGATAATGAGGCCACAAAATGATAACCCAGAGAGAAGTGCCCAACATCAGGAGAAATAAATATACTTACTCTTAGTTTTGATCATGAGGACCCTGAGTGAGATACCTGCACTTGTAGTAATTCTTTTCTTAAAAATACCCAGGAGAAATATCCATGAGAAAATTCTCTTTGTGGTCAGTAACACGGTAACAACTTACTAAATTTCTGTTTAGAGTTCTACTTTCATATTGCAATTCCCTGCCAAGTCCTTACAGAGAGGATTGCAGGGGATGGGGATGCCACATATTGTTTTGCATTATAATGTGATTGTTTCACCATTCAAACTCCAGATTAGGAATTTGACATTTTAAAAATTCCCTCAAAATTGGACTACAAAAAATAATAGGTTTAGGCACCTGCTCTAATAACATTGCATAAAAATATCCCAACAGTCTTGCCATAAACATATTTTATAATATCAGAGTCAAATTTTATGACATCATTATAAGAATGTTCCACTGGGCCATGTGATTGGCTATTGTACCGGAGCAAGATGTTGATGCTGTAGCACAAATACACCACCACACTTCCCTAATAAAAGTTTTATTGTATCTCTATGCACATTAAAAAAAACACAACTAGCTACATTAATACATTATAATTTACTTTTTCATCATAGAACAAATAACAAAACCTGGTAATGAGCTCATATTTTCCATTATCCCAAAGCAACCTGTTTGTATATCCAGTTCTCTGAAATTTTCCTTAAAAAAGTGAAATGCTCCCTTAATGTACAATGGTGTGCACTAGTCTGAATGTTTTTATTCCCCTCTTCGTTGGTAAACATCACATCATGTTCTAAACATCTGTGTTTGAGTGACACAGTTATAAAATGTATTAGTTGTTTTTCGTGGTACTATACTTTTCTACAAAAGGGAATGCACAAGATTCTTTTGTTAAAATTGTCTTTTCCTTTGATAGCTTTTTTCATGTTCCAATAAACATAGGTGTATTTGTAGCTAAACGATACCCAACAACAACTGGCCTTCCCTTTGGCTGTCATCTGAGTGGTTATAAGGTTTTTAGTACCTATTTTCAGCTTGTCAACTATGAAGTAGCAGAAAGAAATCAATTTTTTATAAGACATGGATGATTGTTTTTATAACATCTTCTGGTGTTGTCTTAACAAAGCTATTCAATGATTACGTTTTTTACTTTTATAAATTAAATCACTAACAAGAGACGTTGTGACTTTCTTGGTTTTATTTTCAGCTTAATGTAAATTCACTTAGCGTCCAGTCTCTCCCCAGTGCAATCATTCTTCTACTATCAAAGTTCCTGGGCATTTGTTTGGAATAGCGGGGATGGTGAGGTGGGTGGAAGGAGTGAAATGTCGATCACACTTGAGAGGAAAAGATTTCAGAAATCCGAGAAGAAACATGGGAGTCACCCCCAGACCTTGCTTATCCCTGGATGGGACATTACTTTAGTGTAAACCTCAAACTGTGGTTATCTGGGGCCCTTTTCACTTGTGTGGGTGTCTCGTTTGCCCTCTGACTGCCCTGGCTGCACTTTCTGTACTGGGGACCTGGAGGTTCTATGGGATGAGATAAAGGAGGACATTTCTCTGTGCATGATCTCAAAGAGTCTCTAAACAAAGTCTCCTGGTGCATAAACACATGGCCATCTATCACACTGCCTGCGTTGCCATTATCTGCTTTTCCACTATTGTGGAACTTAAGATTGTGTCCACATAATGCGGACACATACATACTTGCACCCTGGGCAGCCTGACAGTTGTGCTTAGAGGCTTTATGAGTGTTGAGACCATGATTTTAACACTTACATGTTTGACATAAAACTTTCGCGTTGACCGGTCTGGCTCAGATATGTACTCCAATGTACTGCATTTTAGCAGTAAATACCCCTTAACTCAGTTGAGAAATACTAGATGTGTTGGTTTTAATTTTTCTGTTTATCTAACTATGCTCCTTGTCCGTCTATCCACTGATCACAGATCATATGATGTTGAGGGATATAAACTACACCCTCCAGAGAAAAACAGATCCACCTTCAAGCCTCCTAATTATGTGTGTAAATTACTTATATCACACCATTGTTATGAAGATTAAGTGGCGTAGGCCCTCAAGGCATAGGCTTTACAAGATTCTTGTAAATAATAAGTGTTTAATAAATACTGGGAAATATATGTATATTTTGGCCAAACTTTCTTTAATGAGCATATTACTATTACATTCAGAAAAAGTGCAATAAAAATTACTGTCAAAAATGAAGTAAACCAATGACTTGAGGTAAACCTCCAAATGTCACTAAAAAGAGACGAAGAAAGGAAACAAAGCAAAGCCACCTTTGTCTGGAGCTCATGCCAACTGTGGCTGCTAACCACAGGTGGGTATCCAAGCCCAGAGGGAAACCAATTATGTGCAAATCCTTTGACTTAATGAAAAATAAAATTAAGCAGACTAATGCCCAGCAGGTACTTCAACATCACCCAATATTATAAAAGCCAGTTTTTCTTAAAGAGGAAAAAGTTTGTGGGTACCTGAAGGAAGAAAGTGCCCTGACCCAGGAAGCAATTTCCTATGTACAGGGTGATTTTTCACAGCACACCTGGAAATAGCCACATCTTGTCTCTTGCGGCCACGTCATGGCCAGTGAGTTTGTTCAAACCTGAGTTCCCTCTGGGCACATGGTGCTGAAATTCAGGTTCTGGTGCATCCTGTAGGGCTTGATGGTTTTCATTTCTTGAAAAGCACTCTTTTATTTATTTTTAATTTCCCAGAGATAATCTTTCATATTTTACCTACATTAGCTCATCTACTTCAGGCAACAGGGCCAAGACGAAGGTGATGGTATTGTCCTCATTGTATAAGTTATCAAAGTTGTCTTGCTGGACCAAACTTCATGACTTTTCCATTCAAAAATGCTGGCCTAGGAAAATTAATATAGTTTCAGAAAAAGTTCCTTAGAGGCCGGGCAAACTGAGTTTTACTTACATGCTTTGAATCACCTGCTGTGCAATCAAACTCCCGTAATAACTGAAGAGCAAATAGCCATTAAAATTCTATGGGCTTTTTATTTTTATTTTTTCCCAATAGTGGGGATTGAATCTAGGTCCTTGGGATCCATCTCCAGCATCACATCCCCTTACTTTTGAGACAGGATCTCATTAAATTGCCCAGGTTCCACGTTGAGACCTTCCTGCCTCCATTTCCCAAGGGGCTGGGATAACAGACATGCACCATATTACTCTGCTCACTGTCTTCTTTTTAAAATCCAATCTGCCCAGAAGCTTTGCGGAGACACAGGACAAGAGCAGGGGAAAGGATGTCTGAAAATGTCTGAGGATGAGGATAACTGGGCTCTCATGGACTCAGGTGAGGCCTTGGAAGAGAATCTTCACCTTTCCTCCCCTGCCCCTGTGTCTGTCCTCTGAACCTGTCCTGAGGATCTGTGACACCCCGGCATGTCTCCTGGCTAATTTCAAAACAAGCGAGGGAATCAGTTCGTGTGGGGGTCCAAGCTGGGTTGGCTGGGTAGCTCAGGTAGCTCATTAGGAACTGCTTCCTCCTCATCTCTTCTGGGTAATGGGGTCAGAATTGCCCCTTCGAGGCAACAAAGAACATTTTCAAGCAGAAAGTCACCCAGTGATATTGTGAAATGGCTGGGGAGATAATCTGATATTCTCTCTCTCTCTCTCTCTCTCATATGCAACTAGTAGAGCATCTGGTTGCCAAGTTGGTTACTTTTACCAGTTGTTGAGTTAACCGTTTCTCTGGCTCTTTCTTCTCCCTCACTCTTTTTCTGCTTCTACTCTGTCCTTCTCCCTCTCTTCTCTTCTCTGTGTTTTGGGCGTCCGTTTCTGTCTCTCTGAGGCTGTCCCTCTTGAATGTCTCTGTTCTGTGGTCCCTTTCCGTGTCTCTCCCTTGTCTCTTTACCTTCTGGAAAGGACCCATTTCTCCCTAGACCAGTGATTTGCATTTGTAGGACTCCAGGTTTCCCTGGCACCTTTCATGTAAGATGCAGTTATTCATTCTCCTTCAATGTTTAAGGACCCAGCTGGTGGGAGCCAAAATGTGCCCTCCAAAGAGCTGATGAAATCTTTGGGCTGGTCTGTTATCTCCCAAAGCTTTAAAGGTCTTCCATTGGGGCGAGATTAGAGAACAAGGTTCTAGTGACAATTTGTTTGCAGGCAGGGAGAGATTAAGATCTCGTTGAAAAGGAATAAAAATAACATCATCTTGAACTGTCACAGCATGAGCCCCATTGTAATCAACACTGGTCTGATTTCAGGGATAATTTAAGACCAATTTATTATCTTAATTAAAAAAAAAAAGAAGGCAAATTCAGTGTTTCAGATGCCAGTTAGATCGGTGGATGGTAAGCAAGTTCCAGGAGCAAAACAGAACACTCCAAGATCCCAGACGGGAAGCTCCTGGTGGATAAAAATAGAAAACTTTCCTTTTCTTTACTTTCTTTTTCAAGTGGTAGTATCAATAGCAGTTTAAAAGGAAAAACAATACCTTGTGTTGTATTTTGTGACCTTTTTAAAAGACACATAGATAAAAGGGTAAAAAAAAAAACATTCCCACCCACCCTTCTGTTTGAAGTCTGGTCTCCTAGGCAAATTTTCTTAGCCTTTTCTTTTATTCCTTTCTTTTCTCTTCTGCCTTAATGAGATCTGCTCAAAAATTTGTTTTTGGCAGGCTTAATTTTCTCATTTTTCCCTCACATCTAAATTCTTCCACTTCATCCAGAGGAAGTAGGAAAAATCCCGCGCACAGCCCACCCCCAAGGGAATAAGAGTGGGAACCAGGAAGAGCCTTGATTTGTGATCAAACCCCCCACTGGCTTCCCCCTTTCAAAGTTGCCCAAGCCCGAGCCCAATGTAAACCTCACTTCTGGCTTTCTCCACAAAAGCGGGTAGGAGCACTCAAGGCAAAGAAGGAACCAGGCCACAAAGAGCCCTTTGAACTCTGGAGGAAATGCCCCACTGGGAAACCAGGTGGATGGCAACATTCTGTTTCCATTACAAATGAGGGCCCGGCCGGGCCACCCCTGGGACACCCACCTCCACCCCACAACCCAGTCCTTCTTCTTTTGAAAACCAAACATGTTTGTTTCCTAGGGCCTACCCCTCCCTGTTTACAAACACGTTTACAAGTGCTTGATAGGTGACCTTATTTACTTAGTAACCTGTGGATTCATTTATCTTGAAATTAGTAGGTAATGAAGTGGAAAACTTCAACAGCCCTCCCACTAATTAACATGATAATAAGATTGTTTTGCTACAGAGGTACAATTAGCATGTATGAGCGAAAGGAGGAGAAAGATCAATAAAATGTCTGAAGGGTACTACTCCCAGGTCTCTGGAAGAGAACAAAGAAAGCAAGCCAGATTTTCAGATTCATCTGGCTGAGCATTTCTAACTCTCTTGACTCTGGACCAGACTAAAATAATTTGATGCCTCCTGAAGAAAGAGGTGTGGGCAGGATGGAAAGGATTTAATTATAAAGCACACGTCTTGGTCCTGGTGCAGTGGATGTACTCAAAGGGGGAAAGAGTGGAAAGTTTCAGATGCTGATCCTAAACGTGCCCCAATGGGGGGGGGAGTGGCTGGGGCTAAAGAATGTGGGCAGGTAATTACCGTCATAAAATGGTTCCATTTGCTCCTTCTCTCTCCACCTCCAAGTCAAATGGCCCAGATATAAAATCTAGGAGGGAGATTCTCCTTGTCCATGGAGGGTCAATATACATTTTCATGAGATGCTCTAACACAGAAAGTGCACAGCTCAAATATTTATTTATTCCACAGACCGAGGTGTGTAGGGTAAATAAATATGACTTTAAAAATTGGCTCAATATGTATTTACCCAGTAGACTCATTTCTTGGGTAAATTACACAGATTTGGGTAGCCTTCCCTGACATTTTCCCTTGATTTTAAACATACATAAACAAAGAATTTAAATGTCCCAAAGTGTCTAAATAACCTAATTGAACTTGTGACATAAACCAGGAAGAGCCAGGAGACTTGAGGGTGGAGGAAAAACCTAATGGTTCTCTGGTAGATAAAATTAGAGAGAATTTCAAAAGATCACACACACTATCCCCAGCACCTCAAAGGAAGCTCCATCTGGTGTTTTTCATAAATATGAAAATATTATTTATCGCATTTCACCATCTATTGCCTTTTGTCCTCTCTCAGAAGTGGATATTCCTGGAAAATTGCACAATTAAACACCCCTAAAAGAAGTGCTATCAATTATGCCAACCATCTGCTTTGGCATTTGACTTTGAAAATGATAATTCTAAAATCCCTGCTTAGTCCACAAACTTGAAAACTAAGCGGCACAAGTATATGGAAAACAAATTCCTATCACTGAATGAGGAATATTAGCACTGCAGCTTCAAGTGAGAAATCTGTACAGTTGTCACCAATCTGAAAAAAAGATGAGACTTGGTGATTTTTCAACTAAGTTATAATGTTTTCATGTTGGAAGTTATTTGAAACGATAGGAGTTGTTGGTTTGCTTATGCCATTAAAAAGTACCAATCAACTTAATGAATAAAAATACGTGTAACATTTAAAAAATGAAACCAGTAGAGGAAATTAGTTTTGTCTTTCTGTTTCATTTTTCTTTTTCTTTCTTTCTTCCTTTATTTTTCTTTCTGTGGCATCTCTAGCTTTTGAAAACTACCAGGCTCTTCATGTTTTATATTGATTTTAATTTTAGGTAGATTATTCTTGCTTGAAATCTGTATCTTGAGAGTAGAGGAAGGAACAGATGTTTAGCTCTGAAAGGCCTCTTCGTGATGTTCCTTACTGTCCTGAGTTTAACTTGGAAAATTGATATCTGCGGTATTTGGTGACAGTGAGTAGCAGGGGCTGATGGAGGGGCTGAGCATTCCCAGAAAGAAGCTCAAAGTCCTTGCCTGGCCAGTCATCCTTCGAGCCCTGGGAACTTGCTGCTAAGTGGGGCATGGAGTCTGCATCTGTGTGGGTCAGTGCCAGGGGCCTTGGTGAAGGAGGGAAAGAGAATGAGTTGTCCATGTTTTGTCTACTTCTTTTCACCTTGATATGCAAGCTTGGCGAAAGCTCAAGGCATACCTTGATGACCATCCCCTACTCAAATGAGAAAAAGTAGTATTCCAGCGTTTAAATACATGCACAGACATTGCCTAAGTCCCTGTTTTTTTCTGAAGTTTTTAGCTTTGTAATACACCTCACCACTGATTTACCAGGTGGAAGAATGAAGGAGCCCTTACGAGAAGCCAAGAAAGCCATTCAGAGCCCTAGGATTCCCAAACTTTGGGGATTTTGACACCATATTTTTCTACATTCCAAATCATAGTCACACAAGAGTCAGGTCCTCATGGTGCACACACTATTTCTAAAACCCAAGTGAATTGAATCTATAATCTTTTTTTTTCATTAAGAATAATTTGAGAATTTCTCAATATCTCTGGAGATCATTTGAAACACCCCGAAGTACCATCCAATCTCGCCTGGTTAAGCTATCCTAGGGAAAAAAAGGGATTTTTAATAACTGAAGCCAATTTCTCCTAGGGAGAATTCCCTTTGGGTTCTGTGGCTTAGCTTTAAATCCAAATTCCTCATCTGTGAAGAGTTAGAACAATATGATGTAGCCCAAGAGGAAAAGAACTTGAATTCAATTCAGAGAAATGTACAACTCAGAGAAATGAAATCTGTACTGCCTTTGTACTGGGTAAACCTTCAAGGGATAAAATAATAGTCTCTACTTGTTAGATGTAGACCACAGTCTCTGGTCTTTACAATCCAATAAAGTAAGAAGTAATGTCCCTATTTTCACACATAGCAAAACTGAGGCTTAGTGAGCTGTATAACCACTGCAGGGTCCAACAGTTAGTAGAAGAAGAGCTGGGATTTAAATCTTAGTTTTTCTGATCTATCCGAAGCTCTTATCAGTATTTCATCTTCTGTCCTGAGAAGATGCACAGTCTAGCTTCAGACCTCTGAGAACCCATGTTGAAGGCACTCGAGAGTCCTCCAACCTCTGTCTCTAGATAGCATTGTTCTGTGGAGGACACACTACATCAACAAACTTGTGTTACTAATTTTTAAAACCATGGCCCACTGTGAAGTGCTAAACGTTTCTTCCTGTGGGTAGGAATTCTATGATATACCTAAAGGTTCTCACAATTTAACAGTGAGTCTCTTTCATTTGAATTTAAAGACTTTGTAAAATAAAGACCCAAGATTGGTACCAAAAAATAAAGTGTTTCAGTGGGACAATATAGATGATATAAATTTAACTTAATATAATTCCCTCACTCCTTGTTAAAGATGAACATGTGACAAGAAATTTTTAGAAGGGCTCTGCTCTGATGAGCTGGTTGTAATAAGTAGCCTTTTTGGCCTAGATTTGTATCTTCCTTGAGAATAGTAGTAATTTTTTAGTTTCTTTCCAAATTTTTTTTCTTCCTTGCATATCAGCTATACAATTGGGATCATGTCTCATGGTGTGAAGTCCTTGCAAATTTGTAAAATTGTGTTGCTTGCCTGGTACCCTTGGAAAGTGACTGGTGTGAATAAGACAGAATCTGCCTACAGCTCACAAGATCCCAGCCATCTTTCTTGTCACCTGGCTCTGTGAGCTTAGGCCATTTTGGCACAAATGCAGTGTTTGGTCACCCCTGTGGAGACACTGGCCCTGGTATTTCACCTGCACATTTTCTCAACAAGAGGGCTTTGCAGCGTGAAAGGGAAGCCAACCTTCCCAGACTTAATGGGCTTGTTATATATTGGACCCACCAGCATATTTGAAGGGTCACAGGCCTAGGAGGAAGGGTAGGGCTCAAAGGCTCATGGCCATTGCCTACAGATGGTGGACTCCCAGCACTGGCTCAACCTGGGTGCTGGAGTTGCTGACTGATGGGGAGGACCCAGCAGCCGGGAGTCACTGGAGCAGGTGTGTTGCTCCAGCATCAAGAAGGATAATGACAATGTGTTCCTCATCTTAGAGCTCAGGAAAGTTATAGAAAAGAACTTCCAGTCGTGAGTCCATGTCTTCATAAATGCAGGCTACCCACCCTGACAAGTAACTTCAAGGCACTGTCTCTATTCTCACTCAGTTACACATCCACAAAGGGAAAGTGAAGGGATCCCTGGGATTTGTAAGGAGAAACATTCCCTCTGCCTAGAAGTCCATTAGCCTGAAAGCCTGGCCTCCCTGGGATGGGGTGACATGATTTTTGGCTAATAGTTCATTTTGAAGGATGAAATCTAATTTCATATTCCCTAGTTTAATGAATGATGGTAGAATTGTTTTCCAAAATGTATCATTGGTGATGTTCTTCTGTTTATTTTCAAATGTCAAAACTCACAAACACTTGCTGCAGGGCCTTTTTTTAGGTCCAGCACTTACAGCTTGTTACTGTTGTTTGTCTACTTGTTCCATGTGGAATGTGGAGTTAGGCTACTTCTCAAGGGCTGTTGGCCTTCCTCCAGCCTCTGTTTCTTCACCCACAGAGGGGAGCAGGAGTGGTTTCTTGTTAAAAAGACCTGGAAAGGGTCTGTCACATCCTGGCACAGGGAATCTTTCAGGGGAAGTCAACCTCCTATGCTGTTTGCCACAGTCCTCCTGCAGCAGGTCCGCATCCACAGAACAGACTTAGCAGGATCCCATGGTAAAATAAAGTATGAAAATGGGTATATTCTTAGAGACCCATTTGGAGAAGAGTAGTAAAATTCCCCCACAATTTCTGCTGAGCAGAGTCCATGAATTGAAAACTCCAAGCCTTTGCACAAGGAGCTGGTTTAGTCAAGTCACAGAAATGTCTAGAGCCATGGCTGATCTTTCCTTGACATCCATATGAGCAATAATAGGAAAGAAGCTTCTAAAAGTTCCACTTCTGAGCATGAGGTCGCTCAATTATCCGTGTCTCTGGACACAGCGCTAGGTGGTGGAACTAGGATAGCTGGCAAGACACACAAGACCCTGCTCTGAGTAGCAGAGAGAGCAAGAAATAAGAGCTTAAACTAAGGAAATGAACAGTGCCCTGAGGGCTGTGACGAATGCTGTGAATGCAACATAATGGGGTGAGAATTAGTGACTAAGAGACAGGAAAGGTTTGGCCAACTCCAGGAAGGGCAGACAAAGTATTGCTGGGGAAGTGAAAGGGCCAGCAGAGACCCCTGTAAGAGGAAGAGACTTCCAGGTCTAGGAGACAGGGAAGGTAAGGGCCCTGAAAAGGACACAGTGTGACACAGTATGACAGTGAGCCTTCAAGGATCTATTGTTTTGGCTGAATTGAATGCATCTTTTGGGTTGCCTTATCCACAGGTCTACGGCCTGATTCTTTACATTGAGGAACTTCCTCCTAGAATGAGCAGATGAACTGAAGTATGTATCTAGTGGAATTGTGTGTCATGTCCAAAGAATGAGAAAGTGAAGTAAAACAGAGCAACTGTCTAGAAACTGTTCAAAGTGGATGGAATCTTTGGGCCAGGGTTGAGCTGAATAACTAGAAAAGATGTAACTTTTTAGTTTGGATAAATTTTTCAGATCGCCATGGTCAAAGTGGTGCCAAGACTTGGCCAGACTTAAATTCTAAAGTCAATCACCATCATTTTCCTTTGAACTATTTGATACATTTCATCCTTATGAAATACAGATGATGCTTCTATGTGTTTGATTTTTAATGTGTTCAAACTCTGAAATGACGATGTGCTACAAATGAGTTTCCAAGCACATTAATGATGTCACAATCTCTACTGAAGGTGTTTGAGGAACACTTGATAACCACGTTAGTCTCTGGAGATGTAGGATGTGCTAGTTGGTGAGAAGCATACAATCAAAATCACACTCACCTGTCTTCTGCAGTTGGACACCTATGTGTATCCCTTGAGAAGGTTTGCAATATCTGAAACTACAAAAAAAAAAAAATTACCCTGCATTACAGCCTGGCAGATTTAATTCTATCCATCTTAAATCCCTGGCAAGTTAAGTCTTGAAAACAAAAGCTTACAAATATTTGGTGCATAACAAACATCCCATTCACTACTCTTCTGGCAAGGGGGAAATGAGTTCCTCCACAAATCTTTCTTCTTCCTTTTCAACTTGATAAACTCTCAGCTCCTTTGTCAGGTCAGACAAACTCTAGTGGACTTGTAGCTGAAGTAACCTTACAAATGGATTTTCAGTCACCACTCAACGAAGCTGGTTGACAGAACTCTACGAAATCCTTTTGGAGGGAGGCAGGCTTTTAACTTGATTGATGAAATTATATCTAAATCTAGTAGATTTGGGACTTCAAAGGCATTTTTCCCTACTTAGGGCATCCCGGATGAAGGGCGTATGCTATTTGTACCAAACTCCCAGGCTCAAGTGGTTCGCAAATTGACCCCTTTGTAATAGGTTAAAGGTTTCTTGCTAGATAACGGTGGTTCATTTTGATTAATTATGTCAGGGAATTAATGTATGATTACTAACTTTTAGCAGACCCTGCTCCTTCTGACCCCAAGCTGCTTGTTTGTGTGGCTGGTTGTAATTTTCGACCGATGGGTTAGGAGAGGTCACTGTGTGGTCAGCATATTTTAAACAAAGGAAGAAAAAGAGAAGCAGAAGCCTCTGAATGGAGTGGACACTGTAGCTCACAGCCTTGACAGAGAAAGACTGTTAAGTGTTTTAACAGTAGGTTTTTATATATTTACTCTTGCTAATAAAGATCGGTTTGCTAGAATGGAGAGCATCCTGGGAAGATGTGGAGAATAATTTAACAGTTAAATGTTAGCCCATAAATTTCTCTTCATACTGGCTTTAAGGGGCTAGGACCTCGTTAAAGATTAAACAGCAAAGTGTTGAGTTTTGGTCAAGAGAATCAAGATGAAAGAATCTCGTTAATAATGAGCCCTTCTAGTAGATGGTGTGTAGATTACATAGTTATTCTTAAATTAAGAACTAGATTCTTAGAAAAAAATTAATGGAGGATAAGCTGATGACACCTCATTTCAAATTATTTTTATTCCATGTGTTTATGTTACCTAAGTGATGAAATTCCTTCTGGAGGGAATGATACTGTTTTTTGGGATGAACTAAGAAGTTCATAGCGTGCGGTCCTCTCTAAACCATCTGTTCAAAGTGCCCAAAAAGCTATGAAATGAAACTAGATTTCCTGATAGTTTTTGCTCCTTGGGGATACATATATTTATATCCACAATTAGGTTCTTAAAGCTTGGAGAGAAAGACTTTAAAGATTTGTTCCAGAACAAGAACTTTCCTTTCCTCTTGGAACTAGGCTTTAACAAGTGTCTCTACAAAATGCTATGGATGTTATATTGTCAATATTTTCTGATTGTGATCTTGTTGGAACATAATGATAAGGCTCCTAGGGAGGAAGAGGGGTTAAGGAGAAAGAAGAAAACTTCATAGGGACAAAGAGAAGGAAACACAGGGAAGTATAATTATCCACAAGGCTGGGCTTGAATTTGGACAAAGAAGGAGGACCAGGACTATTTTGGGTTTTGAAATAAATCCTACAGCTGAAAGGAACTGAAAGTAGAGAGTTAAAAAAAAAATCAGAAAAAAAGAGAAGGTATTACACAGGAAGGTTTTACATGGATGCTGTATTAAACTTTTAAACATTATAAAATGCCCTTTCTCTAAGGTTATTCAGAAATAAATTGGGCTTTAGCGTTCAGATTTAGTTAGCTCTGTCCAGAAGGATGTTGGAAAGACACTGGGCATGCTGACAATTGCTGATCACCCATAGCTTTTATGGACAACATAATCACAATTACTGTATTTCAAACAAGCCCCTTTCAAAAATTAGAGGTGTTGATGACTTTAATGGGGACATAGACCATTTGTCTGTTCCATTATTGCAATTACTGTCTGGCTTGGTAACTTCTCCCTGACAGTGGCTAATGCTGTAGACTTCAAAGGAAGATATAAACCCTCAATAATGCACTTATGGTCCAATTCACATCCAGCTCTTCATCTCCCCACTGAGTTCACCCCCCACCTCCTGCACACACACACACACACTCACACTCACACACACACACATGCACAAGCGCATGCTGTTAGGAGTGCAGGGTTCTGTGCAAGAAGTGCATTTGCTTTACTCTCCCTTTGGAGCTGCAGAAACGGACAAGAGCAGAGGGGAAGAGCGAAGAGGCTACAGGAGCCTAAGTGGTAGGGCTGGAGAGGTGTAGAGAAGTTTCCTCACTCCGTTCCCTTATTAAGGCATTGCTGCTCCATAACTTCCAGGAATCCCTGAGTACACCTGCAGTCCTTTTTATTGATTTTGAAACACAAATCCAATCCATGACTGTCTTCCCTTTCACTTTCCTAGTCTCATATGTGGAAATATGTTATGTAGGCAATGTATACATATCTCTTAAATATCTACAAATTGCATATATGACATATATTATATCATATGTATCTATCCTTCTTATGTATATTCCCTTCTTAAGGTCCAGGTCACATGATTTTTCACTAATTGGATTTGTTTCCTACTGTAGAGACAATAATTGTTCGAATCTGATATTTATTTTTAAATAATCATATATAATATAAAATAGTTTATCTATAAACTTTTTATCATAACCAAAAAACAGAGCTATCTGAGGAGAGGGTTTTGTGGGGACAATTGTCTGAAAAGCTGGGGGCCAGTTTTTATTTGGATTTTCTGAATAAACTTAAATGATTTACCAGTGGTGCAGACCTTCACGAGCTTGATCTAATCATGTTCCCTTGTGGTCCAAAGTCTGGCCACTTCTCTGTACTGCCTAGATTGTAGTGGGAACATAATGACCCTCTGCCATGGTTCCAAGTCCCCATGAGGGAGCTGGTGATTCAAAACCCAAAGAATGCAAAAAAGCACAAGAAAGGAAGGAAGAGATGGATGGGAGGAAAGAAGGAGGAAGGGGGAGAAGGAGGAAGAAAGTTAAGAAGGAAAGGAGAAAGGAAGAAAGAAAAGAAGAAACTAAAGAGAAGAAAATCAATAAGGCTAACATATTTAAGATGCCTTTTACCTAGGCTAATTGCATAATTCCAAAATGAACTAAAAGTTGACATTCAGGTTGCTATCTGGTTTGGCAGATTAAATTAAAGCTCCAATCATTTTTACTTAAATCAACAGGCAAATTGATTTTTTTCCAATATTGGGGATTGAACTCAGGGGCTTTGCACTGAGCTGCATCCCCAGCCCTTTTTCATTTTGAGACAAGGTCTCTCTAAATCACTAAATTGCCCAGGTTGGGTTCAAACTTGCAATCTGGGCCTGCCTCAGCCTCCTAGAGTGCTAGATCTACAGATGTGTGCTACCACCATGCTTGGTTGAATTGAGTTAGACTTTAATTGATGTCTGTCCATTAGCTCTGCAAGACAGTATTTACATTTTATAGGTACCCAACATAAAGAAAAGGTAGTCAGAAATCTCTCTAGTCAGAAAGGGAGCTGTAGTTTAACTAATCATCTTGGGGACATGGGATTTTCAATTTTAAAAAGCAGAAAAGTTTTCAAGAAAACCAGGTCATACTAGGTATAAAAGTCCCTCTCTAGTCACCAATCCCTAGTGCTACAGAAGGTGGGAATCTGACCCTAATGGTCCTGGAATCATAACCATAAATGGGGCTCATGCTATCTTCAAAGTAGTTCCAGCCAAATATCAGTTATGTTAGCAAACTAAGCACGTTAAGAATGCTTTCGGTTGTTCTGCTGTCTTAAGTACTATCATTGGGCAAAACATACTAATTGAATTATTGTTATATTTTTTAAATTGGAGATTGCAAAACCAACTTTAATAATCCCCACAACCAAAATTAAATTATTTACCAAATGTCATTAGCCATTTGGAAATACATTATTTAGCTTGGCCTTACAAGATCTCATGAATCCTTCAGAGCAGTCACAAATAAAGCAACATTCTGTAACCCAAAGTACAATAAAGCTTCTTTAATGAAATTTAAAAGAGAACAATATTTTTTATTTTTTTAAGTTCAGAGGTGATTCTCAACAGAACTTCAAAACCAAATTGAGGAACAATGAACACAGAGCTGTTCTTTTTAATCATGAGCAAAATCTATCACACATGTTCTTTCAAGTAAAGTTTATTAGAAAGAAACTGCTACTACAGAGCCACATGTTAACTCTGACTTGCCAAGGTCAGGCCAGGGCAATAAACCCTTGAACCTTACAAATATGCAAAGCTGACATAAATAACAAATTAAACCCAGCCAGGTATAACACTTCAGCCAGTTGGATGGGAGGCAGATCCCCACTCTAGGGAACAAGAGCCTGTTGATTTGTAAGGAAAACCCAGTCTTACCCTCTTTGTTCATTGGCCATTAGTTTTGCATCTGGGGGTCACTTTGCTCCTTCCTGCTGGGGTAAAACCTAATAAAAATGATTTTTCTGCGTTCTCTGCCAGCGGCTCCATGTTATAGCTCACAGGCTGTTGGTTATGGTAAACTGAACTAATAATGTAGCGCGTTTTATGAAGGAACATAGGGTGGTGTATAGAATTGACATAAAGTGTTTTGGACTTTGAAAACCATTTCTAAATGATGGAGACCAAGATATCTGTGAGGAAGAAGTTGGCTCTGAGACAACTGTTAAATCATCACAATGGGAAAATGGAATTGTATTTGATTCAACCCAAAAAGGAAAGGGAATAAGCAGCTATAAAGAAAAAGACAAAGGATACACATTTCATGTTTAAAGTTGGGCACATTTGAGTTTAGTTTTGGGTTTGAAAATTATGAAGAGGATTGAAGAGATTAAGGGAGAAATAAAGAGAATGATAATAATTCCATATTTCAACTTGGAATGTTTCATTGCATTGACAATGTACAACTGAGGAATACGCTTTTGGTTGTCCAGTGTGTAAGTTTGTTGAGTAACATAAACGCTCTCAGGATCATTTATTAAGGTCCAATGTTAAGTTGGCATGATTTTGTTCTTCTTGTAGAGTGAAAATTTGAAAGCTTTAGTTTCAAATATATTTAATTTAGCAAACAGCCTGTCAAACTCAGCAAATTGGAGGTTGGGTTCAGGGATTTTGTTTTGGTGTGTGACTTGGCTCCTCATTCTCCTTCCTGATGAGATATTGGAGATGTGAGAGTAAAGATACTCTTTTGACTATTATTCCTTAGCAGATACACTCTAGGTGGCTACCTATAGGCTGGGAGTTGTTGTCTTTGCAGCAGGGAACAGCAAAAGGACTGTGGGCAGCAGCTCTTACCTGGGGGCAACACCATTTGACTCCCTGGTGGGGAAGGAAGAGTTGATGCAGAAGCTCAAGTTAATTAGTGAATGTTGAGAATTACCTGTGGAACAGGAGATGTGCTTATAACTCAGTGTGGACATTCTCTGTGGGGGATTTTTAAATTTTTTTAAAAAATAATTTACACTTGATATATTTTATTTAGAAGACATAACACCATTAATCTCCCTGAAAATATCCCGCCTTTGTTTCCACCACACTTATCCCAACATTTTTGACATTTTCTGAAGCAGTTCTGGATGATGTCTTTTGTGAGTGTCTTTATGAGGTGTGATAAAAAATACTGTGAGTGTGAAGGCAGAGTGCATCCATCTAACAGAAAAGCAGACTCAGAAAAACATTATGGTGTGTCCTCATCTACCTTATCCTTCAGATCTAGCTCTGGGTGACTTCTAGCTCTTCCCCAAAGTTAAAATAAGCATGAAAGGTAAATGTTTTGAATCAATTTTGGACATCAAGGTTGCCAACTAAAGACTCTCATGAAATTAGCCTTCCAGAACTGCTTGAGAAAGTGGCAAGAACCTAGGAAGTGTGTGAAGTGACGGGTATGTTTTGAGGGGAATTAATGGCAATGTATCTTTTACTATAATAATATTTTAAATTAAAAGTTAATTAAAAATTCACTATATTTTCAAAATCATTCCTTGCATAGTTTATTGAATTTAGATAATACTTTCACTTTTCTGAATGCAAAAGTAAAATAATGATTAACATGAATACCAAAATGAAATTCAGAAAATATTTACCTCCAAACATAAAGAAATGTGAAGATTATGTGTAAATTCATGTAACTAACAGATTGAGCATTTTGTCTGCATTAACAGCTAAGGTCTAACAAGGGGAGCAGTCACTTTAACTTCAAGAGAAAGAAGGAAGAAGTGTTTTTGCAACTGCCCCAACATAGGAATAAGTTTTGTAAAGTGCTGTAGGGGACTGTTACAATGTGTTAATTATAAAATTGAAACACCATAAGGAGCAAGCAAGGTGGAATTTAGCCTACAGAGATTTCAGCAAACTGTATGCCAAAAATGATACTCCATAGCCATTTTTTATGATTCACATGCAGGGCACTGTGTGGCCTCTGATAATGTCAGTAGGATGCTTCTGCAAGGAAAAAGAATAACTACTAGTCAGTTCATCCTGTGAATTAAACAAGAATCTAAATTTCTCAAGTCCACTTTTGAAATTCTATACACATGGTGTCTTAAAAGCACAAGAAAACAGTGAATTAGCTGCATAAAATTATGGCTCATGGTATTGTCTGATTAGCTAATTTTAAATATCTATTGTGTTTTTGGTTGGGCCAGGAAGATTGCATAATAATAATTCATAACCTTTGGTCCAGTTCACATTTCTCATGAAAACCAGGCTCTCAGATTGGCAGTCACATTCTGTCTTCTCTTTTCGTTGATTTGGTGGTCACAGTTATTTGACTATGAAGTTAATGCATTTAGGAGGTGTGGGTATAAATATTTCAATTTGCCTTTAGTTTACTTCTCTATTATCTTATGCCTGGATGAATTCACCCAGACCTCAGTCCTCTGACAGTTCATGACTTGATGCAGGCCCTCAATCTGTCCTCACTCCATTCTCAGGCCTGATGTGGACTAGTTAATTAGTCCACCTACTCCAACCTTGACCCAGCTAGAATTCTTGACTCTGGAAAAACTGTATACTTCACAGGTTTAAAGTTTAATGTCAAGTTAATCTCAACCCATTTGGGTAAAAATAGAATAGCCTTGTTCCTTGTTCCTGTGTTGATTGTAGGTGGGAGGCGACTAGAGAGAATAGAGAACAGCAATTAGAGGCTCTTGTACAGGAAGTTAAATCATAAGCATATTACTACCTTATTTATTTTGGGATTGGTGTGGATCCAAGACTGTTGCCAATAAGTCTCAAGGACTAAAGGATTAGGATGTGTAGAAATACATATATGTTATGACTGAGGAAGGGTTGTTATTCTTGTCTATTCATCTTTAGCCTGCAGGCACATACCCTTGAATTGTATTAAGTATTATATGAAAATGTTTATTTAAAGTCTTTTCCACTGACAGGTCATTAAATGCTAGATCAAATGACGAGAGAATTCAACATAGACTTGCTAGTGTGTGAGTTAAGAGTGGAATATGTAGATTCTTTCATAAACAAATAGACATGGAAATATCCTCAACTCCATTTAACCTGTTGAATAGGGGTTTTAGGGAAGGGAAAATGAGTGAAGCAATTTTTTAAAAAGCCATCCAAGGGTAATCAGAGTTGGCAGAAGTTCATGTACTTATGAATATACTGTGAAGGTATAAATTTAATTTTTACAACAGATGTCTGGCAATCAGTTAGGAATAGATGCCTGAGTCTATAATCCAAGTCACTCACCTTGGACCCAGCATACCTTTCATATTAGCTTGGACACTGAAAACAAAATGGTAATAAAAATATAAATAGCAAATAGTAGACAAAAAGCACCTCTTTTAGTTGCTTTTTTCCACAATGCAGCTAGTAGATTTTCAACATTTGGGTCATTCTTTTTTATCTGTTTATAATCAAACAAGTTAGGTTTCTGGAAAAAGAAAACTACCTGTAGTCCAATAGTAGGTCAGCAGAAATAACATTAATGCAACTAAGCAGTCTCCTAGCAGAAGGTCAGTGGAGGAGTGTAATCAGTTTAGAACTCGATGTTGTAACTTACTTGAGTGGAAGACTTTTCTTAAGGTGACATTAAGATGAAATATTTAAGATAAACTGGAAGATTTGACTGGAAATTCACAATGGCTCCCTGAAATAGTCTGCCCTGATTTACAGATCCTCAATTTTCAATTTATGAGCTGAGACCAGAGTATACCACTAGAGGATGAGAATAGAGTAGTCATATTAGAGGCAGCTCATATATCCTAAAGACAGACTTTGGAAGAATTAGAAAGTATAATAAAGTGCCTGTTCCTTTAAGACAGGGCCTGGCTCGCTGCCAATTTCAAACCTAAAGCATTAGATATTTTTAAAGCCCTTAAAACTGTCACTTTTTCTCTAGACTTTTTGTCATCTCTAAATGAAAAAACAGTACCAGGGAGATTTGCCCGTATTGTTTCCAGTCTCCTCAGGATATTTTTGAAAAGTAAATATTTATTGCTGACAATAATTTTTTTTACAAAGGTTAACTAGCTCTCCAAGTACATACCGGGTCATCTGAAAGACAGAGCAACTGCTTAGCCACTTCCCACTTCCTCCTGCATACAGGAAACTTGTGAAGAGGCCATGCAAAATGTGTATTAACATTACCTTTTCTTTTTTCAAAGCAGACATTAGAAATAGGTTTTCCAGAGACCAGCTGAAGGCTCACTGGGGCTCAAATGAATTTAAACTTAGGCTGTGGGCTATCAGGGCATCAAAGACTTGGCAGCACTGCTGGTCTTTTCTCAGTTCTTCCTCTCCTGGAGCTCCTGGATAGTCATTTTTACACTGATCTCCAGCTGGGCCTTTCCTCCCTGAGGTCTCCCCTATTGGACTTCTGTGGAGAAACCTGCACAACACAATTACTGAGTGATCATTCACTCTATGTTTCCTCTTAGATCTGAACTCCTCCCACAAACATTTTGGTGCCAATTTCCTCTGAGGAATTTTTGTAGCTTCATTTATTTGAAAGAGTGTTTCATAATTGGCTAAGTTAGGAAAAGACAAAGTTAAACAAGTTTTTCTAGAGCAGATTTTTCTTGAAGACATTAATGTGCAGTATAAGTCTTGAACCCTAAAAAATCATGTTGGTTTTGAGAAGATTTCAGCAAGACTAGAAACCAGTGGATTATAATTTTCTTAAAGATATCAGGAAAATTAAAGTGGTAAGGTACCTTAGGGTTATGACTCTCCTATTAATCAATTAAGTCAATTAATTACTTAGATAAATAAACATTGAGTGGTACTATATAGTCTATCAGAGAAGACTTCAAACAATGTTTCTTACACACACACACACACACACACACACACACACACACACAGTTATGGCTCATATCCAGGTATCTACCCAAAGCCTCATGTGCTTCCAAGTGGGACTTTTGGGAGGTGGCTGGATCATGGGTGTGTAACACTGGATTAGTACACTGATTGGTTTAGCATAGTTCTGGGTGTGGGTAATGGAAGAGTAGTAGCAGCAACCAATGGCCTTGTAGCCTGAACAGAATAAAAAAGGAAAGGAAGGCTCACTGTTCACTGCTTCCTGCTTCTTGCCTGCACTGCCATGGACTGTTTCTCTTCTGTGATACCCCTCTGCCATACCTCCCTGCCTTGGAATCAGCCAACTATGGACTGAAACCTTTATAAACTGTGGGCTAAAATAAATCTTTTCTCTTTAATTTGTGGATGTCAGGTATTTTGTCCCAGCAAATGAAAAAAGTAACTAAGACATATATGTATGACATCAGTGGAGTAGAAGAGACCTTGAAGGCTCTATATCTACCTAGATGAATACATATGGATAAATACATGCATACAGCTATATATCCACCTGTGGTATCACACACAGACATATGATATCTTTTCCCCTCTTAGAACACTATGCTTCCTTAAAATCAAAACAAGCCTAACTCTGCTAGTCTACTCCAAATCTTTAGCACAGGATTTCCTTGTGGTTGGAAAATAACTTACAGCAGTGGCAGCTATCATGTCTGTATTACAAGCAGGAAAAAAGGAATGGAAGAAATGGAAAAAAAAAGGTACATGCCTGTTGAATTACATCCCTCTACTAAACCTTAGAATTTATTCTGATATTTTATTGGCAAGGGCCTGATCCCATGGCTACAACTATTTGTAAGGCCAGCTGAGGAGTGGTTTTGGTTTTTTAAAACCAGAAAAAATTCAGCTTCTGCTACTAAAGAAGAAGGAAAACAAAACAAAACAAAACAAAACATGAATACTAGGTAGGCAACTAGGAGTCATCACTGTAATATGTTCTTTAATTTTTCTGTGGACCATGCAGAAAGGCTTATCAGATAAAGGTATTTGGATAAGCATCCAATTAACAATGTAGAATTTGTAGGAAGCTATTGAAGCCACTGATTTTTAGTTGAGATTGTCAAGAGTCATAGATATATTTTAAGATTTGCCAGCACAAAAATGTTTTGGAAATAACTGTTGTGAAAACTGCTAGAATAGGATAAAATGTATAAATTTCAAACCACTTTTGTTCCGGGAGAAAAATAGTAGGAGTGTCATGTTGGAAAGTACTTTAGAATGTCTCTTTAGAGGAAGTTAAATACTACAAAAAGGTCCGATTTGGAATAGGTTATTTTACATATTCTTATAGTGAATTAAAACTCCAATATCTTTAGTATTTTTTTGGCCTATAAGGTTTATCAATATTTATGCTAATGTCCCAATAAATTAGTTATATTTATAATCATTGTCTACATAGATCCTTTAGGAGGCCTCTGAAACCCGTAGCACCGTCTGTCTAGTGGTGCTTATCTTGACCCCTCGATGCAAGATCTTTAAGGGTGGGAAATGGAGGCGACAAAATCTATACTAAAATCAGGAATGTTACAGTTGTCATGACCTCAAGCTATCATGGTCTTCTATTTCTTTTTGTCCCTCACATTTACTCTCCTTCCTTCTTCTCCCAAATTATAGATTTCCTTAAAAAGCAAGGTCCTTTTCTGTTTCTTTTCTCCTCTATTACTATTTTCATACTTTTGACCTCTGTGTGTGTATATCATCTAAGAAATAAAGGAGTTGATGATTACTTCCTAATACCGCTTCCAAAATTAAAATCTTACGATTGTCATTATTAGGACTTTTCACATCTACATATCTGCACTTGTTAATCCTGGGCTCTTGTCTCACGTTTCTAAACTCTTACTGGACGTGTCTTCTGTAGGCCCTGGTGTCATCCAGCCCAACCCAAAGACTGACAAAAGTCTTTCCTATTGGCTGTTGGTGGTGCTTATCTCTTTCTTTCTACCTATCTAAAGGTAATTGCCAACATCTGGTGATTCTTCTTTCGTATTTTCTCTTAATGAAAAATAGAAAAAGCATAGTCTTTGCAACCAACTTGATGAATATTTAAATCTGGGCTTTGCCAGGTTCTAGGTGTATGACCTTGGGAAAGATAGAGTGGGCTGGGGATTTAGCTCAGTGGTTTCGCTGCCTGCTGCTCAAGTGCAAGGACCCGAGTTCGATCCCCAGTACCAAAAAAAAAAAAAAAAAAGATAGACTGTTGGTTGCAATAAGAAGATATGAAAATACAATAAGTTATATAATCGATATAATCCTATAAACAAAACAAAAAATGCCCCGGTAGGTAGTATAGAGGACAAATTGATCACTGATGACCTTAGGAAATTAACCTTGAAATTTCAATTTGGGAGTTTAGCAAGTTGAGAAGAATAACACAGAAAAGGAAGATGCCACTCTGGAAGAGGGGACTATTGTGAATGCAACTGAAGAGGTTGGATTCTCCACACTTTACTCAAGAGAAAACCAGGAAGCTTACATGTCTGAACAGGAAGAGGGCAATTTCAAACATGGAAATTTAAGTTGTCTGAGGTTATAGGGAGCCTTAGCCCTGAGGCGTAGCATTTTCATCTTAAGGTACAGTGGTTTGAGGATCTGAGCAGCAGAATATGATCATCACAGAGTATTATTACACATGCACTTTAGCTAAGTAAAAAAGAAATTCTTTGTGATGAAAAAAAATTGAAAGCAAGAGGGAGAGAGAAAGAATGCATGCAGAAGAAAATGAGAGCAGGAGAGCAACATGTGTGAATCAAAAGTGGCAATAAGAAAAAGAATGCTGAAGTTTGGATCTCATGTGTCCCCCAAAGTCTGTGTGGTAATGGTTGGGTCCCCAGGGTGCTGCTATTGGGAGGTGGTATAATCTTTAAGAGGTGAGACCTGGTGGGAAGGCTGAGGATGTTGGTGTTTGGTCTTGAAGGGGTTTATGAAACACTGGACCATTCCTCTTTCTCCCTGGCTTCCAAGCCATGAGGCAAAGAGCTTTTCTTCTGCCATGATGTGCTGACCCCAAATCACCAGAGGCCCAAAATCAGTGGGGCCAACCAATCATAGATTGGAACCTCCAAAGCTGTGAAGGCATACTAACCCTTTTCTCTTTCTATGTTGATTGTCTTGACATTTGTTATAGTCGTGGACAGCTGACTAACACAAGAAGTTGGCAAACACTAAAATCTAATGGAAGAGTTGAATTGGGTCAAGCTAATTTAGCAGGAGTCACTACCCTAATATTTATCCATTTTATGCTCTAAAAAGAGTAGTAATTCTAACTAATTGTCTGACGTGTGGGCTGAGATGAAAGGTCAGTAAATGTTCAGGAAACCTTTGCTGAAAAATGAACTGGACATTCAGACACAGTCAGATTCACTGTAGCAGAATCCAGCAGTGATCAGAGTACAGGATCCTCATGCACCCCAAAGGGAGTTAGTGTGGCATTTATGAAGCAAAACAGAAGTGAGTGATCATCAAAATAAAATTACTGTAGCCACTGAGAAATGAGTACTTGTATAAATCAGAAAAATAACGACAAAAAGATTTTATCAGATTGTGCAAATTACTGAAATTGGGAAGGTTTTGAAGAATGCAACCTGACTCTTCTTTGAACCATAGGAGCCATTTTCTGCTGTCACAATGACCAGGGAGCCATCAGCTTGAAGATCTTTTAAAAAATGCCATGAAACATATAGCCCTTCATGGATCCATCTTCTATTGCTCTTAAAATCAGGCAACAACTGATTTAATCCAGGTTAGCACCATGCACAGTGTAATTGCTCAGTAAATACTAAGCATCGTACTTTATAAGAACTGGAAGGGAGTTTGGAATTAGCCAATTCCACCTTCAGTCTCCCTATCATTTTAAAAATGAAAAGTGTGAAGTTTATAGGGATTCAGTGGCAGATCATTGTAAAAAATCTGTCTACAAGGCCATGGTCTATCTGAAGGGAATTGTTGGCCATTCATTCTGTGTTTGAGTAACTTTGAACATTTATCAAAAGTTAATTTTTTCCCTAAAATGGCTTTAATAAACTTATAGTCCAAATGATTGTAAACACTTTGAGTGCAGAAACCATGGTTAGAAAATGCTGCTTTCAATAAATTCTTGTTGCATGAATGAATGCTCTTCTTGCTTTGAGAAGACTCGAATGAAGCAGTGGCTAAAAATTATTTATACAGTTGACCGTTGAATCTTTGCTATTTGAAAGTTATTGGCACACATATTGCAATCTCTTTCTTCTAAATAGAAAATCACTTTAGGAATGAATTGCTTAGTTTATTTTCTTAACTACCTGGTTACTCTGGTGATTAAATTAATTAGGTTCCATTATGGTAAGTACATTCTCCAAGCACTGGTCAGGAGCCATACTCTGATTATTCAGCTAAAAATGTTTCCTTGCTGGTGGAATATGAAATTGTTTATAATTTTCCTTCTGATATAACACATTCCATTTTTAGTAACTCAAGAATGAATCCTGTTTAGGGTTTCTACCTGTTTTATCTTGCAGTGTTTTAAGAATTTGAGAAGAGCTGGGTGTGGTGGCATATGCCTATAATCCTAGCAGTCAGGAGGTTGAAGCAGGAGGATTGCCTTGAGTTCAAAACCAGCCTGGGCTACACAGTGAGTTCAAGGCTGGTCTGGATGATATAGTGAGACCCTATCAAAAAAAAAAAAAAAAAAAAAAGAATTTGAGAGGGATTCTGATTCTTGCCCCAACATGGGAGGGAGCTGATCATTTTTCTTCCCAGATGGAGCAGCATTTTACAAGGCTATTTCTGTTTTTTCAGGGAGAAATCTTCCTTGTCCCTTCCCATTGAATGTGCTTCTTCCTGAAGATTAGGAAGTAACACATCTGGAGTAGCATGACCTCAGCCAGGTTTGTGTTTTATCTGAAAATCAAATCCCAGTAATCTCATAGTCCATCTGGCTACACATACATTTGGGTAAAGTTTAAATATCAACCACACCGCATAGTTAAAAACTTCCAAGACAGGAGAAGGAAGAAAAATTCCATTTCTAAGGCAGTACTAAACATTCCCCTGCCTTTGGTGGTGTGGTTTTCTTTCAGCAGGTCGGAGAGTGCTGTTGGCAGAAGCCTCTTCACTGTGTTTGTTTCTCTTGTGGTTATATTGCTGATGAGGCCCTTGTAAGTGTGAACAGAACACAGATCCAGCCTGTGCCTGGGCTAAAGCAAAAATGTTCAAGGTGTGAAAACATGAGTGTGGAGACTGAATGGATTAGCTTTCTGACATTCCTTTTAGGAAGAGTATCTCTGTTCTGGCTAATGAGCTGGCCAGCAGACAAGCCATACAGCGAGGTACAGCAAGATGTTTTGTGCTCGGTTAATTGATAGTTATCGGTGCAAGATAGGACCAGACAATTTAGTGCTTGTTAAGGACTGGATTTTGCAGGAAAGCTGACCAGCGTTCATGGTCAGGCTGAGGCATGTTAGATGTGTGATATTGAGCTGGTTATTTATCCTCTTCTTATAACATGGGGCTAAGGACAGAATATGTATCATGGGATTCTTATAAATGGCACATTGGATGGTTTATACGAAATAAACATATAGCATAGAATCTGTTAAAGAGTAAGTACATAAGAAGTAACTATTGATCTAATAGAATTGATTGCCTACCTATTATGAACATACTTCTGCAGAGTTTGTAGTTTTTGTATTAAATATTAAGATTTTTTAAAAAGCACTTTGTGGTCTGGAATGCTCTCTTAGATATGGGTAATAATTGTAAAAATTGCAGCACTTCTAGCAGAAACTTTATTAACATGAACCAAAAGCTTTAAGCAAATGCTTTTACTTAAAAATTCAAATTTTGCTACTTACCCTGGGAAAATCATCATAAATATAAACTGAGAGTAAATGTAAAATGTTTGTAATGTTTTCTTATTCTGTGGTATTATTTCTAATAGTGAAAATTCAAAACCAAAAAGTTCAGCACAGTATGATGGAATTTATTCATAAAACAGAATAGCTTTATAACTATTAGAAATCCTTGTTTAAAAGAATTTCCAGATAAAATGCTTTTAATATACAGTTGAATTAGAAGGTCAAAATCAGTTAGAAAGCAGCATATACTCTATAAGAATAACAGTTCAATAATCCTGAAATATATATACTAAAATGGCAGAAGTCACTGCCAATATTTTGATATGTTAATATGTAAAAATACAAATTTCTGCTCAGATGTGACACATCCTTTTATCCCCAGCATTCTGGGAGACTGACGTGAAAGGGTTACAAGTTCAAGTCTAGCCTGGGCAATTCAGCAACTTAGCAGATCATGTCTTGAAATAAAAATTTTAAAAGAGCTGGAAATGTAGCTTATTACAAAGGCTGAGTTTAATCTTCGGTACCAAAAAGAGATGAATGCCATAACACCCTCATTACCTACTTTAAAGATTCAAGTATTGAAGCAATAAAGGAAAAATAATTGTTATAAAGCTGTTGAGAGTTTTTGTATTGATTATCTTGGTTTTAAATTTCAGGTAAAGTAACTATTGTAATAAGGCCCAGTTCAATAATGATAAAATCTTGGGAAATATTTATAAAATATTTTTATAAATGTGAATAATTAATTTTATGCATAAATTCATCTAAGCATAACTTCTAACTCATGGTTAAAAATCAGGGTGTTGTGATTTCCATATTTGTTCATAAAATTGTTTATGATTTTTACTGAAATATAGCTATAAAGTGAATTTGAGGGTTTTTTATTTACCTTATGCAAATGGTAAATATTAACCTGAGAAAATCATCAGTTGTCTACTTCATTCAATGCTAATTGATTAAGAAAAAAATTATTGGGTTTTAGTACAGAACTGGAGAAACCAAGAAATGGAAAACTTTTAATCTCTCTCATTCCAATACAACACATAAAAATATTTCTCAGGTGTGAATCACAGAAAGTAACTTTGGGCCTTTTTGACCTATGTAGATGTTTGTTATATTTTAATTTCTTCTAGAAATTGGTTATGTAGATACAGGATACAAAATAAATAAGGCTCTGGGGTTTTGTCACCCTAGGCTCTCAATTGGTTTTTATTATAGTTTTTGGCCAATTACCAAGGAATTATTTGGTGGGTGTGAAGAGCAGCCTTTAATTAAATTTCAACTACAATGTAGAATCCCATGCAGCAAAGATATAAACAAACATAAGCTCCAATATATTACAGCTCAGAATCTTTATCGCCCTCCACCGGCTATGACAAAAAGATGAAACAGTGAAAGTTCAGATGATCGCAGCACTTTTGGGCTGTATTTTCAGGACAACAAAGAGCTGGTGTGTTTTGGGTAGGACATGTAAAATGTGGCTTAGTGAACTCTACTAACTTTTCTTAATGTTATGGCTGTTTTCAACTAGTGCTCAGCAACTGGATTTCAACCAGCAAAAATTGGGCCATTTCCTATAGTTACAGAGTTTTGTGACTTCAGATCACTTAGGTGCCTGATTTGTATCAATTTTTCAGTATATGTCATGCTCATTTGGTGCTGGGAATGTTTCTTATGCTTCATATATACCACACTTGCATCCAAGGGTCTTGTAGATTTCAACTGCTCTCGGCCTGCCTGCTCTGTTTTCCAAGTTACATAACGAGGCTCTTGTTGTTCAACCAAGATCCAACTTTTCCTCTTTAGTAGATAAGTTTGTTTTGGGATGATTTCATGCAGTTTCTCACTATGTTGGATTTGTCAAGGATATAGCAGGTGAACTTTGTTAGAGAGTGACCAGTCTGAGTCTATAAGAACTGAAGCTCATGGCCTTGTGACATTGTGTTTTTATCCTGTGTGCTGGCACAATTGCACTAGAAATGCATTGACTATCTCAGTTTTTATTTCTTAGAAACCATCCAATGAGACATAGACCACCTACATCCTAACTCCCAACAGGAATGTAAAAGCTGTGTAACATTAGGAAATTATTTATCAAGTGTGCTTGCATAACCGGCAATCATAGGTGTTGACGGAAATAAAGCTAGCCATTATTTTAGAGATGCCAATTAGAAGCAAGTCTGTCATTGCTATGTGCAAACAAATAACACTCCTTGAACATCACACAAACATCTCCTGGCATACTATCAGTGCTATCACAACACCAAGTGACCATATGCGTGTAAACCAAGGGTAAATGTGTGTTAGAAGTTGGTTCCCTGGAACGACCTCCTTCAGGAAGATGGTGTGACCAGCTCTAGTTCACGGGTCTTAAACTCCATTCCATAGTCATGCTGGCCTCTAAAAGTCATGCAGCTCGGTATCTCTGCCATAAAGTGGGAGAGCTGGCATTCTTTAGGACCTGGGGGAGTTGTTGTGTTCCACTGGAATGTGTTGAATGGCTTGTAAATTAGAGTCCCTAATGAAAACTCGCTGGTGTCCGACTGGAGCAATCATCTGGTTAAAATCAGGCAGTAATTCCACTAATTTTACTGCCCCTCTCCCAGCCCTCAACGCCTCATTTCGGAAAAAATGTTTATGTTCCCCTCAAAACACCTGCATTTTAACTTCAGTCCCCAAAGCAATTATAGCATTTTATTTTATCTTATTTTCTAGGTCTCTCCATTATGAATGAGGCATTCCTTTCTTTCATAAAATGTTAGTAAATGAAATCCATCCTGAAATTTTAAGGGTGGGCATGCTAAGTTGTCATGTTTTTGTACAGAGTCTAGTTTTGCAGCTGTTCCCTCAGAACCCTTTAAATATTTTTGGAAAACAATAGCAAAAACCTTCTCAGAGAAGTTTACATTGGGCCTAAATAAGTCTGGGTTTGAAGACATAATGGTGTGACTATCAATTATCCAGCTGAAGGCCTTCCAGACTGGCTTTTATTAAAATTTAGTTCCACAGAGACACTACACACTTTTGTATCAGTTTAGCATCACTAAAAAGTTGCTTTGATCCTCAAGGAAAAGAAAGTTTTGTGTCAAATGTTGAAAACAGAATGGAAGTCTGTGGCTCTCCTTTCATCCACATGTGTTCATAGAACGTTACCTAGTGTTGAGTCTTTCCCATTTCCACTTGTTTAAATTTCCTGAAAATAAGGTGAAAAATGTCTCACAAAGTTTGGTAAAAATTCTTAAGTTTGGATTACATTTTGTTTCTTGAAAGAAAACAGAGGGAAAAGAATTTTGAGGAACGTATACACAAATCTCTCTATTTGTTTCCAAAGCGTCACCTTTCCCCCACCCTCGGCCCATGTCTGGGGAACATCTGTGAACTGGGGTAGGCATTCTGGGTAATGACATGCAAATGAGCCCACCAGTTAACAGAATTTCCTTGTCCAATAATGGAATTGGACCAACATGTAGGTTTGTAAATTGGAGCCAGGCTCGCTCAGGCCAGATGTGCAAACAAGAGCACGTGTTCTTGGTTTCAGAGAAGGGAGCCACAGTGCCCCATGGGGGAGGGGAGGAAGATAAAACCATGTCACAGGCTCTCAAATAAAGGACCAGCAGTGGACGCAAAGGCTCTCTTTGGTTGTTTTCATATCACGTATGTTCAGGTATTCATCAATACTTTTTAACCGGGGAGAGTTGCCTATGATGCGGTCTATCATCTCCCCAGGCCCATCAGCTGGGCTGATTGGTGTGGCAGCTCTATTCTCGCTACCACAGGGCTCCCTCTAACTTAGGTTACCTACTTGTCAGGATCCCAGCTGATGTGTTCATGTTCAGAAGTGACCTGAGTCACTTGGTTACCAGGCACCCAGACATGTTCCTCTTCCCTTCCTATAAAGATTAGCTGCTCCAGCAGAAACTGATGTCCAAAGTGTTACACCTTCCATTGGCATCCTAAGGAAACTGTTCACTGTTGCTAAGAGTGAGAAGCTAGACTGCACTGTATCCCTGCCACATAAAGGGCAGGTCAATGCCTGGTTCCTCCTGCTTAGAAAAAAAAACTGATGCCATTAGCTGTGTAACAGAAAACGGTAATTAAGGTGGCTATTGAAAAAAATCTGAAAAACCTGAATAAGAGAATGCCAAATATGCTTCAATCGCAACTTCGATTTCTCAAAGTGGCTTGAAACAGTATTTCAAAGCTTTCCCTTTTTAAAGTAAAAAGATATCTTACCCCTTTTATAGAAAAATAAAAGTCAAAAGTATTACATTATAGATGTCACAGTTAATGATCATCATGTAACCAAGGCACATTGAGGACCAGAAAATGAGCAAACATTTGGCTATACTTCTCAGAAATGATGGATATACTTAACTGATGGCTATTGAATTTATCAGGGTCAGTTAGCATAATGAAAACATATTTTATTAGGCTGTTAAAGGGATAAATTGTTTTCATATTTATTCATCTGTTCCCAAGGCTAATTTTGGGGTTTTTAAAACATGCTTTTCATGTACTTAAAACGAACAGCTAAATAAATAAAGCATTAGTTTGAGAACAGAAGTAGCCACTACAGATATAGCATTGTACTTTCAGTACCAGCCTAAGTAAGAATTTTCTGACCTGATGTTCGTCAGCTGCAGTAAATAGTCACTAGGATTCCTAAGCTAATAAAAAATAAATAAAAGTAGAAATTTACGTTAGTAAGTGAAAGAAGCCAACTTAGATCAGGTTGATATTTATTAAATGAAATATAAAACTGATATAATTCTATTTATTATTTAAACAGAACGCTTCTGCTTCAATTCATTGGTGAGTGTATTTCTATGGTCTGAATAATATGAAGAATCTGGAAAAATATCTCCATACTTTTTGCTTATTTCAGAAGCATTAATGTTCCCCATTAAAATGAGAATTCTTAGATACTAGCTCCTTAAATATGTTTTGGGTCTAAAAGCTTTCAAAGCAGAAAAATTGTCAAAAGTAGCAATGGCCAAAACATTTTTGTATTACTATGTTTATTATACATAATGACTATATTCATTGTGGGGCATTGATTGATACATATCCTCATCACATCTTGATCCTTTTTACTTCGCTTTCCTCTTCCTACCTCCTGTCTCCCCCCAATTCCCAGACACTGCCAATTGGCAGTGGGATGTACAACAGTGGGTACATGTGTAGCCCGAGATTAGCAAATGATACCCAGTATTAGCAGTTGATCTTGTGGGAGAGTTTGGTGGATGTTTAACTGTATCATGTGGTATACTTTCCAAGGTGTCCTTGCCTGTTGGTGTTCATTACTTCTTCTCCCTTTAAAAGTCTGGATTCCACAGGGATAAAATATACCCAAAATTCAACTTGAAACTCATCTTCACTCCAGCTCTTTAGTTCCCAAGTCCATTCTTGGTATGTTAGAGCACTTGTCATGTCTTGATTTTTTTTCTATCAGTTTTGTCAAATTCAATCATTGCCTCATCCTACTGTCTAATTTTAAGTGCTGGTAGATTTGATGGTTCTGTTCCCAATTCTATTTACTTTAAACTCTCTTCCTAGGTGATTTTATTACATTGTATGCCTTTGATTTTCCCACATCTCTGTAGCCCTGACTCTATTGTACTTATTCAGGCTTGTGTTATTAGCTATGTACAGGCATCTTGTCTTGGAGGGTACTAAGGCATTTCAGATTAATGGTAACTAAAGTGAATACCACTTAGCATTTTGATATCATTTAGCAACATCTTTTTCTTGTTTTCTTATGGTTAAGAAGTCATGATCTACTTTGACCCCTCTTCTCCTCTCTCTCTCTCCCTTCTTCACTGTAGGCGGCATTAGTATTGCCTCTGAATGGTACTGAAAGTAGTCTTTCCCCATCATTCACATGCTCCCGCTGCCCTGATGGTTACAACATATATCTTGTTCCTCTGTTCCCCATTAATTCTCCAAATCGTGTTTTATGCCAAATAAATAAACTGGATTGTGGTGCATACCTATAATCACAGCACTGGGGAGGCTGAAGAAGGAGGATTTTGAGTTCAATGATAGTCTGGGCTACACAATGAGACTATCTCAATCCAACAACTGAATGAACAAACTTCAATGAACAAGCAATGGGAATACGATCTCTGGACAAACATGTCCATTGACTTCCCGCTGCTTACTGGATGAAATGTAGGTTCTTCATGATAATGGAACATAAACCTGCCACCACACTGGTCCTGCAGTGTCACTTACCGCCATGACCTCCTTCCTCATCGACCCCTCCTCTGAGCACATTGAGCCTGCCCATTTGTAGTCTTCTCTTCTCATTGACGTGACAGTCATCCTTAAGTTTGGAACAACAAAGCCACTTTGCTGAAGCAACGATAACAGAAAAAAACAAAAAAAGAACAAAACTAGCATTCTTAGAGGGCAGAGGTGGAAGTTAATATAGCGTAGTATCATTGTCAATTATATCTTAGCATGGTGAGGATGGACGACACAGATAGTAACATAGATGAGCACTGCTAGAAGGAAATGTTGGCAGAATTTTCCTTCAGGCGTCATAATAGGGAAATGAGAACGAATGAAATTTCAGTGCAAAGTAAGTTGGCTTGGAGGTCTCCAGCACAGAGGAGTTGCCTGCTGGTGCCCAGAAAAACATGTGTAATTAGCACAGGAAATGCACACGATTGGCCAAATCACAGACCTAGAGAGGAAACCCAAGAGCCAAGTGGTGGATCCAAGGAGGGGTGTCAAGCTACAAGGGTGAGGAAGTTGATGCCTGACACATCCAGGCTATTACAGAACCCTGCATCTCTCTCCACACTCCCATAGCAGCAATCGAGGCTGCAATTTGCATTTTACGTTTGTGTTAGCTCCTGGAATTGGGTAGTGGAAGTGTTAGGAGCGCTTAGATTAGAGAGAAACAGAACAGGCAGGCATGCAGAATGTGCAACAAAGGGCAGATAGAAGTATTTGCTTCAACTTTAAACCAATGTGTGTGTAATTAACAGCTCCCATTCATGATTTAATTTCCTCAACATATTACTTTTTATTGCAAACCCTTCATGGAACATTGTGAATGGGCTGTGAGTCAGAAAGATGCTTCAAGAAGAGCTTGACATAGTTTCTTTCAGTTTCTCTTGACTGAACTCGGTGCTGGTGACACGATAGCACTTCAACAGCAAAGCTCAAATTCCCGCTCCGCCTCCTCAGCTGGTAAATGGGGGAAATTAGCTGAACACCTAAGACATCTTGTTACTGCGACACTGTGGGGACTGGTGGCTTCACTTTGGGAATTGTGACTTCCTGCTTGCTCAATTATTAGTCTGTCTACCAAGACCACCTACCATTGCCAATTAGCACAAGCTGTAAAGGGATTCATGCTAAGTGGACATCTAGATTCAGCTTCACTTTCCCATCTGAGTGGAAACTTTCAGATGGTAACGGCTTCCAGTTCCTTCTAAGGAAGAGAGCACTGAAACAAACAGAAACTAGACTCTCCATCTCTCAAAAGGGGAAGAAACCTACACAGAATGCACGCACACACACACACACAGAAAGGCACATGCATGCACGCACATATAGCAAAGTCCCTAAATCTGAATTCTTTACACTCTCTCAGTTTGTTGGTACAGAATGTGATGTACGCTTCAAGTGAAGAAAGGGAAGAATTAAAAATTTGAGATAGTATGAAATTCATTGAGTGAGTCTTAAATTTTCATGGCAATGTGTTGCAACGTCCAATTCTATAATCATCTCTAAAGTGCCTATAAGTAGAAGAAGAAAACTTGGTCACGAGGAGACATGAATTATTTAGAGTATGGCTCTAATCATACAAAATGTAATTAAAAGCTCACAATTCTCTTAATAATTTAAACAGAATTCTCTTCTTTCCCTAAATCAATAGTATGTTTTCAATAAAGTATTTTTTTGCTTGAAATAGTTAAGTGATTTCTTCAAATGCCAATTCTGTGTACACACAGGTAGAGAGTACACAGTTGAGTATGTTCTCTAATTAATTTTGAAATAGAAGAATGTGCCAACATTTACAGTAGTGAGTCCATTACCGGAACAATCAGAACCTTGCTTACAAATGTGAGTGAATTATTTTTTCTCTTCTTAAACACTCATATATTATGTAAATAGAAAAAAATATTTCCATCCATAATAGGTCATTTTCATTTTTTCCATCTGCAGATGTGAGAGAGCAGCTACGCTCAACCACAAATTAGATCAGGGAGCTGAAATAAGCTGAGATTATAATAGGTCACAGGTCCTTAAAAATATTCTCTTATTTATGGGTAGACTTTTTTATAGTAATGCAAAATAAAAGACATTTTATGATCAAATATAATGCCATGTGTTTCTGTAAAAAACTTTGGCTGAACTGATGCAGTTTACAAATTAAATGGGTAGATCTAGAGTCTCTTCACCTCCAGGCTTGGTCGTTTAAGAAAAATATAATTATAAGAGGAGGAGAAGACATTGCCCCACTGTCACTAAATTCTAGGCCCAATTCCTATTATTTTGTGGATATACCTGGCATGTTTTGGAACAGTGTCCTATGTTTGGCAGGTTTCTAGAAGGAATCACCTCCTTTCTGAAGTTAAGTGGATACTTAAGCCAGATGTATACTGATGCCCTCATGTTAATCTAAAAAGTAGGTTTGAAATAGATATGCTCCAAACCAGAGCTTTGAAACTGCAAAGGCTTGACAAATGTCCTAAATATCTCTAATTCAAAATTAGAGGGATGGTTTCTTTCTATGAAATTAGTTATTTTTCGGCATAAAACATGTTTGTGCTTGCACCTTATCAGCTCTGGTTACATTTCTGCTCACTTCTTAAAGAATAATACACACTCCTGCATACACACAACGCTCCTTGTATTTACTAATGTATCTTCATTTTTTACCCAGTTATCTTCAGAGTTCAGAGAGGTATTAAGAGCAATGTATGCACTACTTTGCCATTAAACCTGGTGTTTATCAAACATAAAAGATTATTTAAACTGATATCAAAATGATTTATCTGGGGAAAGTAAAATGATGAGTCTACAGGGGATATGTTTCCTTTTTCCTTTTTATAATTTTAGTTTCTTTTTATGTGTATTTTTTTCCTCCTAGGATTGTATTAATGATATTTAGCCTTGAAAGAAGCCTCAACTTTGAAAAGTCATATAAAACAGAAGATTTTCTCATGTTTTAGGCAGACGTTTCTTCATCCTTCCATGCCCCTATTTCTAGCCTAATGCCTCAGTTTGTCCGCCTTTTGGTTTCATCAAAGCCATCAAGTTTATGGCTTCTAGCAAAATACTATATCTAAACCAACAGAGAATCTTTTGGCTCAGGGCCCTAAAATATATTTTGAACCTGTGTAATCCATCCAAAACTCCAAGATTCAAAATGTTTCAAAACTTAAAATTTCTGATTGCCAACACGACACCACAAGTGGACAGTTGCACACACAACCTCATGTCACAAGTCACTGTCAATGGCAGGTGCACTAAAAACATTGCATAAAATTGCTCTCAGCACGTGTGTATATGAGGTATGTGAAACATATATGAATTTCATGTTCAGTCTTAGGGCTCATCTCCA
The DNA here is from genome assembly GCF_053883595.1 of Heterocephalus glaber. NCBI lineage: Eukaryota > Metazoa > Chordata > Mammalia > Rodentia > Bathyergidae > Heterocephalus > Heterocephalus glaber. The sequence goes on from NW_028258329.1 coordinate 10,211,991, forward strand.
AGATATCTCTATGTGTATGGAAATATTCCAAAATATAAAAAGCAAGTACAAAACTCAAAACACTTCTGGTCCAAAGAATTTTTGGGTAAAAGACACTCAGCTTGTACTAGATACTGTGTGTCAGTCTCATGTCTATTGTAGGTTGTCCCGTAGAAGATGAAACCTCGTGCAGAAAGAGAAAGAAAAGTGGAAAACTTCTTTTAATGTTGGGGTAATCTGAATGACAATGTGAATAATCTAGGCCTGAATTATCTGATGGGGACTTAGCGCCAGTTAAGTTAACCAAATAAATTATCCTGGGGCTGATAATTTGCAGCAAACAGAAACACAGAGAGTTAAGATAAATACCTGAAGGATTCATTTACAAACTCAGTTAATGATGTTTTCAGTCTTAATTACTCAGTTTGGCTATCAAAGTTGATCTATTTGCTGTGTAATTATATAATTGCTTAATTCTCCACTCCAGGTTGTAGAGAGGATTAAATGCAATAGTATATTTAAAGGAATGAGTAGTGCTTGCTCTGTATATTCACCTCAGGTCCACTTTATCTCATTCTCACCACTACCCACTAGTGGGTGGACAGATTCCTCGTGGGAATAACCTGTATCTCAGCATCATCCGACTTGGCACTGTTTTCCCCATACAAATGACACCATAATTAATTTGGTCACAGGACATTTACACATGCAGAACTGCAGACCATAGCTACTTCTGGAAAGCCAAAGCTAAAGGATGGCCTCCTGACCATCAGAGAGTTAAACTGCCTGAAAGAAAATAGAACAAAGGTATTAACATTTTGTAGCCACTTTAGATGTGCTGTCTAACTTCATCTTCACAATAATCCTCTAAATAGTACATGAAAAATTGTATAGAAAAGATGCTAATATTCACTGAGGTTAAAAAACACATCCAAAGGCACATAACAATTAAGTGGTAGAAATGAGACAATGGCCTAGATGTTTTCTTTCTATAAAGCCTTTGTTCTTTCCAGCACACTGTGTGTCCTTTGGATACAGTACCATTCACCCAAGGGCACAATACATATTTTGAGTTGAAAAAAAATCCATGTTGTGGAGGAAGATAACTGTTTGGCTACATTTTATAGATTGGGTCACTTACTTAGGGTTTAAGGGATGGCATCCATTGATTCCATCAGCCTGAAATTTTCACATTCGTCTTTAGATTAGATGACTTCCTAAATTGTTTGAAATACGGATCAGTACATTGAAAGCTGTAACTTTCATGGAAATGTGCGTCAGCTGCAGGTGAATTGTAGGGGTTTCATATTCTTCCATGGTCCTGGGGGAGAAAACCCCACAGAATCCTGTGGGATTGTAGGGATAGAAAGCCGAAGTTCTATAAGGAGGAGGGAAGAAAGTGGAGAAAAGTCTTGCGTGTAGTCATTCCAGATTTGAATACAGATAGAGAAGTCATTAGTCTGAGTCAGGAAAGTGGGTTTAATTTTCTGAAGTGACCCTTACAACTCTGTACTCTTAACCAAATGTGTCCTCTCTCTTAATCTAGGCTTCACATCAGTAAAATAAAGCCAGCCAGGCTTGTTGTAGAAGGATCGATGTGAAAGTTCTTTAGAACACAAAATAAAAAAGCTCTGTACAAATGCAAGGATTACTAGCAGCCAGTCTGTTCCATTTCTCCTGCCAGGCAAATCCTTGGCCATTTGCCCGACTGCAACATCCTCATGACAGGCATGGTTCATGGTAGAAACCGGAAACAGGCCACTTTCACATTATTTTAAAAATTGTTATGAAATTTTGCCAAAACTTTATAAATACCAGCTAGGGCAATGGGGTGTTGTACCACATTCTTTCCACCTCATCAACCGTTGTTTTCTGTTCTGAGCTCATAAGTTATAATGCACTGAGTTGCAGTTGCTTAGCTGGGTCAATTGTGAAATGCCTGATATGTAATGCTTGATTCTAGCCAATTATCTTTAGTTCCTCTCTTTTATTAGTGTTAAATCTGAATTACAAGGGGAAGGGTGGGAGTGGAGTGAGGACTACATGCTAAACCTTCAAGGCAGTGAATTCACTTTGTATTATTTTAATTATCTCTCTTTAAGTTTCAGTACTTTGTTGATATTTGGACTACTCTAAATCCATCTTTCCTTCTCTTCTGCTTTAAATTTTTTTCCTAAAACCAAAAGATAAACTTTCCCTTTGTAAAGTTTGAAAGAGGAAAAAGAAGAGGACGAAGGAGGAGGAGGAGGAAGAGGAGGAGGAGGAGGAGGAAGAGGAGGAGAAGAAGAAAAACTCTCAACAATCTTAAACTTGTAGTTAACAAAATAAACTGCAGATAAAACCCCCGAAGGTCTTGGCAGTAAATGTTTCCCACTAAAATGGAACTCTGTGCACTCATAGCCTGAAACAAATTAGGAGGGAGGGGGAAAAATCAACAGCTCTGGGGTGAAACAGGGGTTGGTGCTGCCTCATCATTTTTTAACCAAAAATAAAACAAGCAAATTTTGTTTAACTGCAGGTCAAAATAAAAAAAAAATTAAAAAGTCCCTCATCTGTTCAGTGTAATTACTAACAGAGTGCAGTCTTACCAGCTGCAAGGTTCATGGATAAATGGAGGGAACCATAATTTTCTCTCCCTGGAATTAAACCTGCGAGCTTTAAGTCTGTTTCTCTACAGTATGCTTTATATATACCATGAGAAGCCAAGTTAAAATGTTCTTAGAAAATGTCTCTATCCCTATTTTACGAGAATGAAATAATTGTGAAACATACAAGGGTTCAAACTCCGGAAGAAAAACATGGTGTTTACTTCTCCTGTCTCTTCAGTCAAGATGCTCTGATGTTGACTGAGCTATCCAGGTTTTCTTCCTCCAGAGATGGGTGAAAGTCCCTGACTTTGGCGGTATCAACTGTTGCTACTTCTTTGTAAAGGTTCCTGTTCTTGTTTGAGACAAAGTTTTTTTCCTCCCTTATTATGTACTTGTTAGTTTTAAGCCCAAATGTATATTATGAAAATTTGAGCCATATGTTCCTGATCCATTTAACTTAACTCATTGAACTGTGTTTTTAAAAAAATATTTTTGATGTCCAAAATACTCAATGAATGGTTTTTAAACCCATCTTTATTTTATTTGCATAAAGATGTCAAACTTGAGCTGAAAGGAAATGGAATTTGAGTTGCAAAGTTACAATTTGGTTTTGAGTTTGAACTTACCAGGTTCATATAGGGGTCTGCAATAGAAGGAGAAAAGGTCTTTTTCCACATCTAGTTAGGCCTTTCTTAATGGGTAATTTCACCTTCTTGGCAGCATTTAATAGAGAAACACAGATTAACCGCAGGGTGTAAGTATTCATTTCATAGTAACATGAATGGTGAGTTGGAATCGAGGAGTAACACAAGCTGTCAATAGCCCTTATGAGAGAAGGCTGGGTCTGATTAACCTCCTCACTGTCTTTACACTTGACCCAGAGAAAAGGGAGCAATGTTGAAGCAAAGGACAACTTACTAGAAAGCAGGACAGAGGTAAGTTAATCAGAAGTGACTCTGAGAAACTAGGAGACCTGTACTTGGGCACGTAGCATCACACATCTCTGAGCAGGGATTACTATTGGGGAGTGAGCCTTCGGGGCTCCCATGAAAACCCCAAATCATTTAACAGCTTTGAGTTTTGCTCTACCACTTGTGAAATCTCTGCAACTCTTTCTACCTTCAGCTGTGTATCATAATGTCCTGGAGACAGATGTGTCCGGGATCATATCACAGTTTTGCACCAAGAAGCATGACTGGGGTAACTCTTTTTCCTCCTCTGTAAAGCAGAGATAGACATAACATCCACCTGATTTGTTACAAAGACTACATGAATGAATATACAGCATTTAATCAGCTCTATGTTTAGTGTCTTGAGGAACTTCCATACTGGCTCCCATAGTGGATGTACAAGCTTACATTTCCTTCAACAATAAAGAAGCCCCCTTTCCCCCAATGCTTGCTTTTATTGTGTTTTGTATTCTTCACAACACTCATTCTTACTGGGATGAGATGGAATCTCAGTATAGTGTAGATTTGTATTTCTCTAATGGCTAAAGATAGACTTATTGGTCATTTATATTCTTTTGAGAAACATCGGTTCAGTTCATTTGCTCCTTTCCTGATTGGGAATGCTTCTGTATTGCAGGAATGCTTGGTAATAGCATAATCTCACCTATCTTGATCTAGTCCATTCAAAGTTCAGATCTCAACTGCAGAGCCCCTGGTTTTCTCTGTGCCTTAGCTTCCTCACTTATAAGGTGGGAGTATTAACTGATTGTATCTGTCTCATGTGACTGAAGACAAACAATATGTCTAAGAGCTTGGAACAATACTTATATAATGAAGTTTCAATAAATAACGTTCTTATTTCTTAGGAAATCTTTCCTTACCTAGGTATTGGTCCCTGCTATAGATACTCTCAGCCCTTTACTCCTTGGCAGCATCCATACCAGTTAGAACTTTGTATTTTTCTGTGTGCTGATTTGATGAAAGTGTCTCCCTGACTTGGCTACAAAACTCATGAGGGCAGGCAGTAAATTGTGTCCAGAAGGAAGCAGAGAGCCTGTAGACAGAAGATACTCAGTATGTGTTGCAGGAATGATCCTGAAAACTCAAATACACTTTCTGTTCCCAGGGTGGTTAGAATCTTCATTACCCAGAAAATGGCTGTGGTTCAGATTTCCAGTATAGAAACATCATAGAGATAGTCATAAAGATGTGGTTGCAGCAACATCTGCCATCATCACCAAAACAGCATTTCTGAGGAAGGAAGAATAGTGTGAAAGAATTAGGGGCCAGAATGAGGACCATTATGATTCGTCTGTGAGTTAATAAATTCATCTTGTAGTCTTTGATCATTCTGAGGGTGATGGATGCTTTTATGTTTTTCAGTGCAAACTAAAACTTTCCTAGTACAAAGTACATGTGAAGTCCCAGTTGCAGTGCACGTTACGTAGCTACATCCTGCAAAATTGTTGACAGAAAGATTTGAAAGTCAAAGCAACGTCATCATCAACCACAAAAACCCTCTGGATTCTCTTCCTACTTTTTTTTAGCCACTGTGGTTTTGCACTTGGCTCATCTTTACTGTATCCATTGAACAATAGTCTCTTCAATTTTTACAGCGCCTTATAGCTAAGCATCTCTGGATATTTCATAATAACTTTAAAAAGAAAGCCAGTTCTTTTCTCAGAATTTCCCCAAGGGCCACAGTAAAGGACAGCAGTTTGTTGCTGTATCTTGCAAGGGAGGGGAGGCTGGAGGACTCCTAATCCAGGATGACCCTGGCTAGGGCATCCTTGGCCCAAACCAAGGATGTCACTGCAGTTAGTGGTAGCCCAGCAAGATTTGTGCTTTCGGGGAAGGTGTCAATTCAGGGCTCTCCATTCTGACAGTCTATGACAGTCTAGATCCTTCTGTGTAAGATCTGCTTTTTTTTTTTTTCTTTTTGCAAAAACCAAAGCACATATTCATGTTGAAATTCTGGAATATTTATAATATTTAGATGACAGAAAGCTAATTTCCTTATTTGAGCCATCTCGAAGCTCATGCTTTGCAATGTGTGAAAATATTTCTCCCTTGAAAATCTATTTTTATTTCAAGTATCAGATTAAATGTATATAAATATTATATAATATGCATTATGTTTTATATTACTATATATACACATATGTGATATATATATATATATATATATATATATATACCTTTATATACACACATACACATATCTTCTGTTCCCTTACAACGTTTTTTTAAAAAATAGTTAGGATTCATTGGGTCATAACCCAGATTTTTTTCTTTTCTGGTTTTCAATGACAACAATGTAATGGATAAAGTATAAGATTCAAAGCCAAGGCTGCATTAGCAAAGTGAAGAGAGAAATAAGGCAATTATCTCAGTAATTAAGGGCATCAGCCAAACCTCTTTTGGCTGAGATGCCTAAATAAGTTGAGGAAAATACGAGCTGCAGGAAGGGGAACACTTGCAGGTTCGGAATAAAAGCCTCATTTGGCCAATTCACGCTGATGGTCTAACCAGAGTCGCACATTTTGACTTTTTCCACTTAGCCAAAGTGAAGGAGAGGCTTTGGGTAATTAATATTTGATCATTTAAGCACATCTGTCTCTGCACAGCCTTAGAGGAAGGGAGAGGAAACAACCTTGCTTAACAACCTGTGGTTCTCCAGGTGATTTCCGGACGGTTCTTCACCTGCAGGGGTAAAGCTCACTTTGCCTGCGGGGTAGCGGCCAATCCCTGTGCCCTCTGAATGGTGCCGCACGGTGCGACTGGCCCCGGAACCATCCAGTGGGATTTCTTAAATCCTTTTCACAGGGCCTTCCCTGCCAAGGAAGTTGCAGTGCAAACCCAGCTGGCTGCTCTTTCTCCTTTCTAGCTGATGCCATGCCGGGAGAGGGCAGCCCCTGGGCACCACTGTTTTCTTTGCCTCTGCATTTACTACTGAGCTCAAGTTTAGTCCTAGCCGCCTTTAAAAACGACAAATGTGTTCTAATTTTAGTGCATCGCAGCAATAATTGTTTTTATTTCAGTGGCGAGGAAAAGTGAAGGAAAAACAGCTTGAGACTTAATAACGCCTTAGCCTGCAGCCTTAGACTTTATTCATGAGATTTTTTATAGTCTTTCTCCCTCTCCCTGCGCTCTTAGCATCTTCTTTAAGGCCTGGCTTTAAATTACCTTTGCAAAGGTTATATGTTTATTTACAAAGAGCTGACTTTGAATGGGCTTTCCAAGGATGGCTTCCGGCAATAAACATCTTTGGCTCTCTTAACTCCCTCGTCAACTGAATAAGGTGAGGTCTAGTGCTTCAGATACTGTACAGTTTATGGCCTCATTAACCATCCGACCTGCATTGTGCGCAAATTTCATGAAAGTTGGGTGCATATTTATTCCCTGAGTCCTGCTGCTGTTTAGTATTTTATTCTTACAGAGAAATTGTAATAATTATCCATCAAGATACGAGTTTTCATTTTCACACGACCAATTAGAAACGCACTCAGGTAAATGTACCGCGTTTATGTGACTCTCACCTATGCACTAATTATGTACATAGCATAGTCAGGAATCTCAGCCCCACCCCTGCTCATGTAAACGTGTAAGTGAAATGAAAAACTGGTATGACAAGTTGGCTCACACAGAGTAAAGATTTCTATTTGCCCATTTCAAAAACTAGACTTTTTTGAATCCAAGATTACCAGATAAGTATTGTATTTGGCTAAAAGTAAAGGGCAAAACAAGCAACGACTTGACTTATCTTATCTTTATGAATTGCCAAATGTAGAAACAAAAACTCTTGGGATGTGTGTATGTGTATGTGTGTGCGCGCATGCGTGTGTGTGTGTGTGTGTATAAATTAGTCAATATGTCACTGAAAAGAATTTTAAAATTTGTGTGTGGGGAAGTGGGGAATATGAAAAATTGAAAATTATGGATGAGCTGTTTGGATAACCCTGTGTAAAACTGGGTACCCTGATGATAAACAGTGACCCACTGTTTGCATGTACCTTTCATAATTCTGTCCTCAGAGCTCAGGTTCTGCAGTTAGACTTTCACCCTTGGGTGTTACCTGTGATCGTTCCAAAGTTCTGCAAGTGGAGGGTCTCTCCTGGACAGCCTATCCAGCCCGATCTTTCTCTCACTCTCCTCCTCTCTACTTCCCTCTCTCTCACTTTCTCTCTCCCTGTCTCCGCCAGTATTATCACTAACTCATGTGTTAATTTCTACTGGTTCCCATATGCATTCCATCTCATTTCTCTGGTCATATGGACAGACGTTAGGAGAGCTGAAAACACATCTTTATTTGATTCTCTTTTAGTATTTTGCTATCAACTACCTCACTCTTAGTAGGTTCTCTGAAAACATTGTTTGTTTGACATTAAATCCTATTATGTTTTCCCAGTGCTCAAGGTAGCGTCACACATGTAGTGGGTCTTCAATAAATTTTAACAAGTTTCATAGTCAATGAAGCAGAGGCAAAAGAAATATTTCAGTGTTTTACTTGTTCAACACAATTAGATGGAAACTTGGCATAAAGCATTGTTTGTCATTTACAAATAAGACAATCACTTTGTATTTCTCATGCATTCATTTTTTCTTTATTATTAAATACTATTCTTCACTCAGTGGAAACCTCAGTGATCCATCCAGTTATCTCTGGTAATCTCTGAGGACAGATTACACATTTCCCAGATTGCGTGGAGAAACCTGTCACTTTTCCAATCTCCCGCAGCTGTGCGTGGTACTGGAGAGCTCATTGGGAGCTGCTACTCCCCGATGCTTCCCAGCAGCAGGAGGCCCCGTCTGACGATACTTTCTGACTTTTATGGCTCATACTCTCACTTAGTGTGATTCTATTTAGCTACACTCTTCTAATCATTGCAATTAAAAATAAAATCATTAGAACCTTTCAACTTATGGTGGAATGCATAAAATGCTTATTTGTACTATGCCTAAAACAAAATGCTAAGATGACAGATTTTGTTTATTCTATGTGGGTGGATTACCCCACTCTGAACTCTCAATTTATGAAGGAGTTGTTTTCAATGAAGCATTGCTGTAATACTCTTAGGATAATTATGACCAATGGGAAAATTTCCAGAAATTTTGTTGTGGGCCAAGTTTGCACATGACAACTGGGAAGTTGGCCTCCTTGAGATATAAGGAGATGTAAAAGATAATTCAGCCTCAATTTTTCTATTTATTGGTTGATAATTGAAGAATAGCACACTTTAAAAATTTTTGTTGTACCATCTTCCTGCTTGGTCCACAGTCTATTTGATGGGTCATTATCAGGTTGTATCTGAATGCTTAATAAGCACTCTAGTGAAAACTTTGCTTTAGAGAAATAGAAAATCATTTTTATGGCTAGAAAAATGGGAAATCCCATTTTCCCAATGAATTAGATGTTTTCAATGGCATGAAAGAGCCAAATGTGGGCCTTTGTGGTAGAGACTCCATGGTGGGAAGAAAGCTGTACCTCAGAGTTCATTAAACTTAGGATTGACACTTCCCAAGGAATGAGAGATGCCAGGAAGGAGGAAGCAGAGAAAGATTTGTTGGAAATGAAGATAAGAAAAGTTGTCAGGAGGGAAAAAGAGATTTCCTCTTGATACTACCTATCAGTTTAAATTTGGTTGTGCAGATTACAAATGAAACATATTTACAAAGTATAATTTAGATGAGAATCTATGTGAGTCCTGATTTCTGAGAGGTTAGCAGTGCACGGAGGAGGGCCTCTTTACCTCAAGACACTGATGTTAACATGCTAACCATGGGGACACTCAGAGAACTGAAAATTTCTGGAGTAGAACAGGGGGTTCAAAAGATTACTTCCCTTCATTCAGTGCCTAGGGGACAGGTATCAAGTGGTAACGCAGGTCCTCAGCAGTGGTTATGGCACTGATCTCACTCAATTGCTTTGAGTCCTGCAGACCTGGATGCCCAGGACTCAAGCCCTCTAGGAATCTAAGTGTGGAAAAGGGTGACTTTCTTAGTTTAGGTCACAGTGGCTGCCGTACATGACAATCCTCCCATGTCAGTGGCTTCATATGACACAAACTCTTTTCAATCACAGAGATTCCAAGTGAGCATTTTGGATGATTTCCTTTGAAAACTGAGGCAGAGTCTCAGATTCCTCCACCATGAGTCTCTGGCTTCTTCAGAAGGTGACTGCCGAGGTCACTGGGGGAGGTGAAAAGAATACGTCCTGACAGGTGTCTATGGGCCAGTCCTAGAAAGGAAAAAATTCTTAAAGAGTTTTGAAAAACAGTGCCTTGTTTATCAGTATAAAAGAAATAATTTTTTAGGGGTTTCCTTCATTCCTTCTGCAATTGGGGAATTGAAGGAAATAATCACTTAATGGTGCATGTGTATATTTTCTCTCATTTCCATTTAAAATCACCTTGGCTTACTTCACTTAGCATAACGTCCTCTAGTTCTCTCTATGTCATCTCAGAAGACATGATTTCTTTCATTGAAAGTCTAACTAGTATTTCCTGGTGTGTATGCATCACATTACATTTTCCATTTCCCCACTGGTGACACTTAAGCCACTTCTTCTGTACTATGCCTATCAGGAATCAGGTTGCTGTGGATATGTGAGTGCAGATATCTTTTCAACATATAATCAGTTCCTTGGGCTGTATATCCAGAAGTGGGATTGCTGGAACCTATGGCAATACTATTTTTAGTTTTTCAAGGAACTTCTCCACTATGGAGATTATGGAGGGTATTAGACTAAGTGAAATAAGCTAGACACAGAAAGGCAAATGCTGTATGATCTCACTTGTATGTGGAATCCAAATAAGTTATTCTCATAGAAAAAGGGGCTGGAGCATTGGTTACCAAGGCTGGGCAGGGAAAGGGTAGAGGAAAGGGAAGAGATTGGTTAAAGGTACAAAGTTTCAGTTAGACCAGAGGAACTAGTTTCAGTGATTCATTGCAGTGCATGGTATCCAAAATTAATAATAATATATTGTATATTTAAAAACTGTTGAAATAGATTTTAATGTTCTCATCTCAAAAAAAGATAAATATATGATTACTAAATGTCAATTAAAGATAAATAGAAGATTTAAATAAATTTAAAACATTGGGATCATGTCAGAATTCTCTCAACTGATTTCACTCTATTTGGAAAGAATTTTTTTCACTTTTTATTTAGTTTTATTTACCAATAGCTCTAAAGTCTAAAATTCTTTTCTGTCTCATTGTAGTCACCATGTTAACCTTTATACTCTGAAAATACTCACAGCTTTATGGACATGTATCTGACACCTCTATGTTCTCCCCACACTTAATTTACCTTTTACTTTCGAAACACTAGCAAAGAAACTCTTGCTAGAATGCAGTAAATCTGTTATGCCTAGCCAGAGGGTCTTTCAATTTTTCTTTCCTTCCATACTCCTTTTTTCTCTCTTTTCTTCCTTTCCCTCCCTCCCTCCCTCCCTCTCTTCCTTCCTCTTTTCTTTCTACTCCTTGCCTTCCTTTTCCCTTCCCTTCCCTCCCCTCCTCTCTCCTATCTCCTGTCTCCTGTACCTCTCCCCTCTTAATTTAGAGCTCAGGAAATGAAATTTCTTATTCATGTGATAATATCTTCCTGGTTGTTTTTAATTATTTCTTGAGCTTGATACTGTGGCTCATACATGCAGCTTTCTGTGTCCATCCACAGCTGTCTTCTGTGTACACTTCTTGTGCCGTCAGGGTGCCCACTGTACACCTTGGTTTTTCTGCATCATGACATACTTTCCTCTCTGCTGGCATTGTACATCATCTTTCCTAATGTCAACTTTAAATATTTTATTTCATTTCCACATTGTCTCCTTTATCCTCTTCAGGAACACTCTTAAAAACATTCGAGTTGATATAAGTTTAAGAACTTGTCATTATCCTCCCAGTTTAAATGCCTTCCAACACATCTTGGAAAGCTTTAGACCTTACGCCACACAGGTATGCTGCATGTAATTTGGTGTCTGCTGTCATTTCCGAAAGTCATTAAGCAGCAAACCTTCAAACAGACACAAGACCTCCTGCTGCAGTATTGGAGCAATGGGAAAATCAGATTCTCCTGACATCATTTGGAACTATGATGACTTTTCCAGGAAAACCTTCATGGTAAATACAAAGACTGCTTATAAATTTAGTGACAGTTGCTTCTTTCTCTCCAGAAGTGAAGATCTGAAGATCTGGGCCTGGTTCTTGGACAGCAACTGCCAATATCTATGGTTGAATGTTCTTCTAGGAGTAAGGTCTGCTCTCATCACTGGGAGGAGATACTGCTGGCAATAAAAACGTATTTTTCTTGCTCTCCCTTTTGTTGCCTAGTCCTAGATGGGTCTCTCTGAAAAGTGTTTTGCCAAAACCACCCAGGAAATTCTTGGCTGCTTAATGGCCCGGAAGTGTCAGCCAATCCCACGCTGAGCCCACAGCTTCTAGAGACTAAGTTCTAGAATAACTTTGAGGATATGTGCCTGCATTTTCACTTAACTCAGGTAGGCAGGCATGACTCCACTGTCTACTCTATTTTTTTTTTTTGGTACCGGGGATCTAACTCTGGTAGTTGCACTTGCGGGGCAGGCAGCAGAACCACTGAACTAAATCCCTAGCTCATCCACTGTCTACTCTTTAGGTGTTCATGAGGCCAGCTGAAATTTTTACATGGCTAACTCAGCTCTACTTCCTCTGGGGCACATGCAATCACAAATATTGAATGCTCATATACCTAACTGAAGCATGTTAAGGGGAAACATATAAAAACAAGTATCTATAATAAAACAAGAAAATGGAGTAAGAAGGGATATGCCAAGTATAACTCACAACATTTTTTCAGAATATTTTTTAATAACCTGGATATAGCAGAGATATCTTCTGGCTAGAAAAAATGGATCCTGTCCTCATTAGTAATCTAGGTTACTCAAAATAAAATTCAACTTCTAAGAGGGAAAGAAATCTTTTGTATAATTAAGTTAAAGCATAAAAATATATCTAGTGGCAGAAATGACTTAATTGTATAACATAGCCACACCTCCAAGGATTATTCCAAGGCTGTGTAGTAGCCACTGGGTGCTCTCAGTATAACCATAAATAGAAATCAGCACAGTTGATGAACATCTGGAATATAAATTCTGATATATATATATATATATATATATATATATGTCATAGTTTATCTAGACAATCCCATTCCTTATCTTTTAAAAAGTGTAAATAGTATTCTTACAGTACTTTTTACTGTCCAGTTTTGTGGAACTAAAAAACAAAGTATATTTCCTTTGAATACATATATATAGTTCATTGATTTACCTAGACAATCACATTATATATCTTTCTTAACCTAAATAGTATTCTTAAAGTACTTTTTACTGCCTAGCTTTACACAAGTAAAAAAATAATAAACTTCCTTTGAACTTTAGAGTCTGTTTGCATTCAACCATCTGAAATAAATCCTTGAGTGCAGGGCATATATGGTACCTGGCTCCATGTTTTACATACTTAGTCATTGTTGAATGAATGAATAAGTGAATGAATTAATTGGTGCCAAATTTCCATGGTCTCATCATTCCGAGAACCTATCAGGTCCCCATTTCTCTATTTAGTCTGCGGCTCCTTCATAATTTATTACCTAGTTATTTCTCATTCAAAATCATAGGCAGGCAGTCATTGAAAACAGATTCAGCAAAATGTATCTTTTTCCTCTCTGCTAAAATTTCAAGGAAGGCACGAAGAAGAATAGAAGAATCTGAATAGAATAGTAAACCTCTGTCTGTATGCTCTTGGTTTTCCTTGGGTCTACTTGTTTTGTTGCTTTCTTCTTCTAAATAGATAGACACATAACAAATCACATTTGTATTCTTTTACATGGCTGAGTAACATCTGTTTCGAATAGTTCAATATGTTTCTTAAGAATCATGTTTACAGAATTAATTTCGTTATAAATATGAGAACAAATTTAGGGTACAAATTTTACTAGGTCTTTCCCTAAGGCAAGCTGATTCGTAAAATCTGAAATATTGTTTTGGTCATGAGGTAATAGCAAGGTAACTTAATAAGTAGATAGAAGGAGAAAACCTAATAAAGCTCAAGTCTCCAGCAGCCAAAAAGCTACCACCTTAGTGATGAGGAGCCAGAAAGGGAAAGGCGTGACTCTTGCTCAGCACACAAGAGGTCCTAAACCTGTTAAACCTCTTTCTTAAAATGCTAACTCTTTTCTTTAAAGTTATTCAGCCTTTCACCTAATAGGTCCCTTTCACTGACCCTTGAACTATAGTTATTTATTTAGCATTGCTATGATAGAGTTCACAAATCTGAAAAACATTAAGCTGAATGCAAGGGTGTTGAGAAGGTGAACCTCTTAAGTGAGCTAAAGAAATTCTATCTGAAGATTTAAACATTTTTCCTCATAGGAGTAAAGGATAAGAAAAATATTATGACTCTCTGGAAACATTATCAAAGTGGGCTTTTTTCTAGTAAAAAGAAGAAAGAATATTATTAATAGCACAAGTGGGTAAACAATGAAAAAAGGAATATTCCCTCCAGTAGCTAATTATTTTTGAAATTATTAAAAATAAAAATTTAACAGATCAATCTAAATTTTAATTGACATGAGATACATTTCTAACAACACCTAATTTAAGAAATATATAATTATTTACTGAAGTGATTGTATTTTCTAATCTGTGATAATAAGTGAGGAAAGTCCAAGATTCCTCCAAAACTGGTTTTCTTTGCTCTGCTAAGATTAATAAAGTTGCCTTAGTATTCCTTCAAATATATTAAATAGAAGATAATAAGGGCAAGACATTGTAACTCCCATGAAATAATATTAAAACATACATTAGAGAGAGACAATTGTTTTAACCATCCCAACGTATTGTGATTAAAATGCAAACTTGTGTCAGTTTCAGCCTGTTTCTTTACAATTTCTTCTTCCTCCTCCTCCTTCTCTTTCTTTTCTCCTCCTCCTTTTTCTATTCTCCTCCTCCTCCTCTTCCTGCTTGCATGTAGAAATGGCTTTTCCATCACACTTTTAGCCTTATGTATCTGAGGCCTTTTTCTGACAAAGGATGTTGGTGTTAATATGTTCCTATAATATTCCTGACAGTCTTGAATTTATCAAATATACAACGACAAGAGAAGAGCTTCTGAGACTTTAGTTTGGCAATGAGGAGAGGCAGTAATGATTAAGAAATACTAGTACGGCGTCGCACAGAACACGCCAAATCAGCCCGCTGCACACAGGAAGGTCTGTGCATGCCCTACCCTAGGTCCTGAGTCACGCGGAAGACACCGAATCACCCCCCTGCAGACAGGCAGCCACCTGGTTCCACACTACAAAGACGCAGAGGACACCAGACCACCAGACCAAGGTACTGAATCCCGCTGTTCCCAGCCCACAGGAAAGGGCTTTGGGCCACCATCCCTACCACTGCTCCCGGCCCCTGTCCCACCTGTCCCAGCTCAGAAGAGGTAATCCATGCAGCCGTTAACAGCCCCCCACCCCAGTTGAAATGAGAAGACACATAAATAAGTCTCAAAACCAGACTTCCAGATCACCTACAGCAATCCCAAAGGGAAATGAGATGGAATACTCTGATACTCAACCACCTGGACCGACTGAACTGGCAACAAAATGGGATCTGGAAAAAATGAAATCAGAAATAATTTCTCACATAACAGGAGAAATGGTGCCCCTAGTGTAAAACATGATTAACAAATCTAGAGAGGAGCTGAGGAACATGATGGAATCCCAACATAAGAAACAAATGGAATCCATAAAACAGATGCAAATAGATTTGCAGGACATGAAAAACTCCTTTGAAAGTCTACACAGCAGAATGAGCCAATATGAGGACAGAATTTCAGATATAGAAGATAAGATTGCAATTAGTGACCAGGAAAAGAAAAATTGCTTCAAAATTATAAGGGAACATGAGAAATCAATCCAGCAGCTGCTAGATGATGCAAAAAAGAATAACATAAGACTGATTGAGCTCAATGAAGAAACAGGAGAGAGTGGAGATGACATAAAAAAATCTCTTCACAGAAATAATGGCAGAAAACTTCCCAAGCAGGGGAAAACAGCTTGACATACAGATAAGTGAGGCATATAGGACTCCAAATAGCCTTGATCAAAAAAAATCTACACATAGGCATGTAATTGTTAAGATTCCAGAAACACAACAGAAGAACAAAGTTCTCCAAGCAGTCAGAGAAAAGAAACAAATCACACACAAAGGAAAGCCCATCAGAATCACAGCAGACTTCTCAACACAAGCCATCAAGGCAAGAAGAGCTTGGAGTGACATATTCCAAGCCCTAAAAGAAAACAGCCTCCAACCCAGATTGATGTACCCTGCAAAACTATCTTTCAAAATGGATGGAGAAATAAGATACTTTCATGACAAAGAGCACCTTAAGAACTTTGTGAATACCAAACCAGCACTCCAAAGAATTTTACACAATATCCTAGGAATAGACATTGAGGATCACAGCCCCAGGAAGCAAAGCAGAATGAACCAATCTGGCATGACAAGAAATGAAATGGAAAGGGGGAGAACCCAACAAAAAGAAAAAGTCATGGCAATGACAAGTCAATACGTTTCAGTTATAACCATCAATGTTAATGGTCTCAATTCACCAATCAAAAGAAATAGACTGGCAGAATGGGTCAAGAAGCAAAATCCAACAATATGCTGCATACAAGAAACACACTTAATTCAAAAGGAAACTCATAGACTGAAAGTTAAAGGGTGGAAAACAATACTCCATGTGACAGGAACCTGAAAAAAAGCAGGAGTAGCTATCCTCTTGGCAGATCAAGTAGATTTCAAACCAACACTGATTAAGAGAGATGAAGAAGGACACTACATCCTTGTAAAGGGAAGAATCCAAGAGGAAGAGATGACAATCATAAATATCTATGCACCAAACACTAGTGCACCCAACTATATAAAACAAATACTAACGGACATGAAAAGTCATATGTACACTAATACAATTGTAGTGGGGGGCCTCAACACCCCACTGTCACAAATAGATAGATCTACTAGACTAAAAATAAGTAATGAAATACTAGAACTCAATCAAACTCTTGAACAAATGAACTTAACAGATGTTTACAGAGTCTTCCACCCCACAAAATCAAAATACACATTCTTCTGAGCTACACATGGGTCATTTTCAAAAATAGACCACATGCTCACACATAGAACATGTTTAAGTAAGTGCAAAGGGATTGAAGTTATCCCCTGGTATATTATCAGACCATAGTGTGATGAAATTGGAGATCCATAGCAAAAGAAACTCAAAAAATTTCATAAACACGTGGAAATTGAACAACACACTTCTGAATAACCAATGGGTCACAGAGGAAATTAAAGAAGAAATCAGACAGTTCCTTCGATTAAATGACAATGACAATACAACATATCGGAATCTATGGGACACAATGAAAGCAGTTTTACGAGGGAAATTCATAGCAGTGAATATGCATATTCGGAAAACAGAATGAGCACAATTAAGCAACCTGATGCTGAACCTCAAGCTTCTAGAGGAAGAACAGCAGGACAACCCCAAAGCTCATACAAGGGAGGAAATTATAAAGATCAGAGGAGAAATCAATGCAATGGAGACTAAGAGAACAATACAAAAAAATCAAAGAAGCCAAGAGTTGGTTCTTTGAAAGAATCAACAAAATTGACAAACCTTTAGTCAACCTTGTCAGAAAAAGGAAAGAAAAGGCCCAAATCCATGCAATTAGGAATGAAAAGGGTGAAATTACAACAGATCCAGCAGAAATCCAGAGGATCATCAATACCTACTTCCGGAACCTATACGCCAATAAGATGGACAACACAGAAGAAATGGACACATTCCTAGATACATATGAATTACCAAAGTTGAATGAAGAAGACTTGAAAATTCTGAACAACCCAATATCAACCAATGAAATTGAAAATGTAATTAAAAACTTATCAACTAAGAAAAGCCCAGGCCCTAATGGCTTCACTGCTGAATTCTACAAGACATTTAGAGAGGAACTGCTGCCACTACTGTTGAAACTCTTCAATGAAATTGAAAGGGAAGCAATACTCCCAAATTCATTCCTGGAAGCAAGCATCACCTTGATCCCCAAAGCAGAGAAAGACCCAACTGAAAAAGAGAGCTATAGGCCAATCTCACTAATGAACATAGATGCAAAAATCCTTAATAAGATAATGGCAAACAGAATGCAGAAGATCATCAAGAAGATCATACACCCTGATCAAGAGGGATTCATCCCAGGGATGCAGGCATGTTTCAATATATGCAAATCAATCAATGTAATACACTATATCATAGAGCCAAGGACAAAAACCATATGATTATCTCCATAGATGCAGAAAAATCATTTGACAAAATCCAACATGCATTTATGATAAAAACTCTACAAAAAAATTGGAATAGATGGTCTCTACCTCAAACTGATAGAAGCCATCTATGAAAAACCAATAGCCAATATCATACTAAATGGTCAAAAACTGAAATCCTTCACACTAAAATCAGGAACAAGACAAGGATGTCCACTATCACCACTCTTGTTCAATATAGTTCTGGAAACATTAGCCACACCAATTAGACAAGAGAAAGAAATAAAAGGAATAAAGATAGGAGATGAAGAAGTCAAATTGTCATTATTTGCAGATGGCATGATACTCTATATAGAAGACCCCAAGAACTCCATCAAAAGTCTTCTAGACTTAATAACCAAATTCAGTCAAGTAGCTGGTTACAAGATCAACACACAAAAATCAATAGCTTTCCTCTGCACCCATGGCAGACTCACTGAGAGAGAAATAGGTCAAATAATTCCTTTCACAATAGCATCCAAAAAACTGAAATACCTAGGAATCATCCTAATGAAGGAAATCAAAGACCTCTTCTCTGAAAACTATGGCACTCTGAAAAGAGAGATTGAAGATGATATCAGAAAATGGACAGACATCCCCTGCTCCTGGGGAGGAAGGATTAATGTAGTGAAAATGGCCATACTTCCAAACCTGCTATATAGATTTAATACAATTCCAATTGAGATCCCAGCAGCATACTTCATAGACCTTGAGAAAACAATCCAAAAATTCATTTGGAACAAGAAGAGACCCAGAATAGCAAAAGCAATTCTAGGTAACAGAGACATGGCAGGGAGTATCACAATCCCCAACTTGCAACTATACTACAAAGCTACTGTGATAAAAACAGCATGGCACTGGCAAAGAAACAGACTTGAGGACCAGTGGAACAGATTAGAAGATGCAGAAACAACGCCAGACACACTCAGCCATCTCATCTTCAACAAAGGAGCCAAACACCCTCACTGGAGGAAAGATAGCCTCTTTAATAAATGGTGCTGGAAAAATTGGGCTTCAACTTGCCAAAGATTAAAACTAGACCTCTATCTCTCACCATGCACTAAACTAAAATCAAAATGGATTAAAGATCTAAATATTAAAATAGAAGCTCTGAACCAGTTGGAACAGAGGTTAGATAGAACCCTTGAAGACATTGGTGTAGGAAAAGATTTTATGAACAAAACCTCAGTTGCCTGTGAACTAGCACAAACAATCAACAAGTGGGATCTCTTCTTATTAAAAGGCTTCTGCACAGTAAGAGAAACCACCAGCAGTGTGAAGAGACAACCCACAATGTGGGAAAAAATCTTCACCTGCTTTTCCTCAGACAAAGGTCTACTATCTCAAATCTATAAAGAACTTAAAAAGATCAGACCTCCCAAATTTAAAGACCCAATCGAAAAATGGGCATCTGAAATGAACAGACATTTCTCAGACAAAGAAGTAGAAATAGCAAATAAATACATGAAAAAATGTTCAACATCACTGGTCATTCGAGAGATGCAAATGAAAACAATGCTGAGATTCCAGTTCACTCCAGAAAGAATGGCTGCTATCATGAAATCAACCAATAACAAATGCTGGTGGGGATGTGTGGAAAGAGGAACCTTGCTCCACTGCTGGTGGGAGTGTAGACTGATGCAACCACTGTGGAAATCAGTATGGAGATACCTCAAAGAACTAGGACTGGAAGTCCCATTTGACCCTGCTATTCCACTGCTGGGGATCTTCCCCACAGAATTAAAAGAATCATACCACAGTGATATATGTGCACCCATGTTCATAGCAGCACAGTTTGTAATAGCTAAAAGTTGGAAAAAGCCCAAATGCTCATCAACTGGAGACTGGATAAAGAAAATGTGTTTTTTTAATAAAATGGAGTACTACTCAGCCATAAAAAATGAGAAATTAGAGACATTTATAGCTAAGTGGATGCACATTGAGGCAATACTCTTAAGTGAAATAAATAGGACACACATGTGTAAATACCAAATAGTTTCTCTGGTGTGAGAAACTGAAAGTGTAAATAAAGACTAAATGTATAATAGGTAATGTGAAATAGGAAGAAAAGGGGCAAAGGGGAAGGAAGTGGGAGGGCTAGGGGAAAGGATAGAAGGGAATGGGATTAATATGAGAAAATGGAAAAATAGGAACAAAATCTTTGTAAATAGAGAGGAATGGAGGGGTGGAAGGGAGGGCTGGGCAAGGGTGCAAAATAAGAACCAAGAGAGACTATGTAAAGGTGCAAATTTCCAATGATGAATGTCATTATATTGTATACCTAAAATGTACCAATGATTAGAATGAATAATCGATAATGCAAAATAGGAAGAAAAGGTCCAAAGGGGTAGGGGTAGTGGGAGGGGCAGGGGAAAGGAAAGAAGGGAAAGGAAAAATGGTGAGAAATGGAAAAAATGGAAATAAAGTCTTTGTAACTAGGGAAGGGTGGAGGGCGTGAAGGGAGGGCTAGGAATGGGGAAAAAATAAGAACCAAGATGCATTATGTAAAGGTACAATTCCCAGTGAGAAATGTAATTGTGTTGTATACCTACAATGTACCTATAAAAGAATTTAATACAAAAAAAAAAAGAAATACTAGTACGTTATAATCCTGAAAAAAAGTAATAAAAGCCATTGCCCAGCACCTTTAGTAAAATCAGCATCAACTGTAGAGATGAATTTCTGGAATAATTTGAGAAACTGATTCCTGGAGTAATCAGAGAAATTGCACATATGTTTCTGATCGCTACAATCTGTATTTATATCTACATCTATCTGTCATCTGTTAAACTGCTTTGTATGTACATACACATGTATGTGTGTATGTATCTATGTACCTACCTACTTACCTTCTCATAGACTTAATTTTGTATCACATGACTTATTCCACTTATTGAGTCATCAATTCAAAACTTCTTGGGGTATATGAGTGATCCCATGGGAAGCCCTGGCATAAAATGTAAAGTCACAGTCTTTGCTTTCCAAAAACTTTGGATTACAACACTGAAAACCTTCATTAAATGCAAAATCTGGTGTAGAAAAATAATGTGTTTTAAGTAGCTTTGAATCCATGTGGCTTAATGGCAGTAACTCCTGTTCTAAAGTTCGGTTATGATCTGGAGCCAAGCCTGTCATGAATGACCCTGTGAAGAACCTAAAGGGATCCAGTCAGTTCTCTGTCTTCCACCCTCCACCCCAGTGATTCAGTTTCTACTCATCAAGTCTTAGCTCTGAAAAGACCCCTGGAAGCACCAAGTCACCCTGGTTTTGTGTCCTCACCGTGGAGTCTCCACAAAGCCATTCCTGAAAATCCAGCCTAGTATGAACCATCCTGCATTAGATACTTGCCTGGAATATGGCGTTGTGCCAATAAATATTTGAATAAATGAGTAAAAGTAACAATAATAATAGAAAGGAACATTAGACACAGAAACAATATGAATCCAGCAGCAATTATAATCTAATCTAAAGAAATGCATCCTGTATTTTGTGTATCTTCTTATGTAACAGAAATCTGCATTGGGGGCATTTAGTGCACAAGGCATTGTTCACCTGCTGTATGTGTTTTGTAATTTGTTTGATTACATACATGTCAAATCAGAGAACAAAAAAGTCATCAAAGATATAGTGAAAAACAAATGTTTTCTCCCCAGGTTCCATGCTATACTGTAGTTGATTTATTAAAATATTATATCAGTTGCCTTTAAGGCAATAAATAATCTGAAACTGGCCTGATACCCTGTATAACACTCCCAGATCACTGTGTCCACTCTCATTAAACATCTAGGTCTTTTCAGGTATTGATTCCATTGCTGTTTCCACACACTGTTAGTTTAACCATTTTTATAAATCCCTCCAGTGACTTTGGGCAAACAACCCACTAAGTCATTTCAGAGATTAATTTGTCTGATGTGCTTAATATTATGCGCACCCAATAAATATTTGCTGAGTTAGTGTTTTCACTGAGTTGATGAATTTGCATAAAGTAGTGTCTGAATATTACAAATTGTATGAGAAAGAGGGACTGGATTGTCCTCCACTGCACAGAAGGTCTTCAAGTACAATGTCCAGGAATAGAAGTGGGACAAATGGTCATATATTGAACAAATCCATATGTCAATTTAGCAATCCAGGAATGCAGATATTAATCAAAAAGTTACAAATCCAACTCACCAACATTTTGGGGATGTGTGCAAACCTTATGCAGATATTTGCTTACTCTAAGAAAATATGGCCTTTGTTTTCAAATTTTCATTGGCTTTATGATCTTATAATTGAGTTGGATTCTGGAGCCTGATAAAATAGGGAGTTTTTTCTTTTTTTCTTTTTTTTGGAACTCCAAACCAACTTTAAGAAGTGACACCTTTGAAGGGGAAACAAAGCCATACTTTGTAATGTGGTCACGAGCCATGATCTGAAGAAGGAAACTTCTGTCTACTGCCATACCACCCTGAACACGCCTGGTCTCATCTAACAAGGAAACTTCTCAAAAAATCATATTGACTGACTGCAAAGGTTTTACGTATTTCTGTAAATCTTGTTTTAAAAAATATATGTATAAGCACAGAGTTATTGAGTGAACACTTCATCACTATATCACTACTGAAACAAAAAAAACTTTGCTAAGCAAGTTATTTTCTTTTTAAAATTTAAATCATTTAGAAAATCCATCAAGAAGATTGATGTACTTCTTGCAATAACATGATAGGAAATAAAAATTTAAATATTAACATGTTTATTGACAAGTGTATTAGTAAAAGTATTGCATGGCTCTATGGAATTATCAAGGGTAAATTAAGGGCAAGTGGAGTTTTTCTTTCTTAGATGAAAAAACAAAAGTTCAGCCTATGCTTTAAACAACCATCTGTTTATCCATTGCTCCCGGGGTTTAAAAAATGTAGAGCTGAGGAATTTCATTGATCCTATTTTGCATCCCCAAGGGTTTCCTTCTCTGTGTCCTTTCCCAAGTATTTGTCATTTCCCATGAAGCTATATCTAACACTTAAGTACACACAGTCATTTTCTCACTTAATCCTACCCTGGGTCTAGAACTATTTTAGTCACAGTTGGGCTTTCTTCTAGTGACGGATGTTTTATTTTCCCCTGTAAATCATCATCATTACAGAACATTACCAAAATTCTATCAACTGGTTTTCTAACTTAGTGATCTTTAGAAAGTTAGTTCTTAGTTGTAATTTTTTCAAAGTAATTGATTCCAGACCAAAATGCAACCACAACTTCCCAGCCCAACCTGCTGGTTTCTTATCTCACAGCATTTTCACTCTCGTTTTAGTTTCGTGGGTATGTAGTCTCTGGCATCCTCTTTGCTCCCTACATATCTCTTAGCCTCAGTATTTATTTTGTCATGGATTCCTATCAATACTCCCTGGTAATGTATTTTTGTTTGTCATATTCATTTCCTTCCCACAGAGATGGCTTGGGTTCAGATCCACATGGTTACTCTCCCGCTCGAATTAATCTCTTAATTGAATTCTCATGCCTCTACCTCGTCTAAGCAATTCTGCACACAGCTCCCTAAAATAGACCTTGAAAATTCTCATTTTCCCAGGCACAATTCGAGAAATGTTTTGATCTCACAACATATATAATGAATGCTACATTCTTTCTTGATTCTTGACCTCTCAACACAGTTTGAGTCCCATACAAACCTCCAGCCTTGCCACTTCTCCCTTGCTGCCCCTCATGTACCTTCCAGCTTATGTTTCTTCTTTTCCCATGGGGATGAAGTTTGCTAAAGGTGAGAAATGGAGATGGCTATCAATCATTATTTCTTCTACATGGAAGACTTTTTCCGTAGGAAATTCAAGTGTACAGGAAACATAAAGGGCTTCAGGGTCAGACAAACCTGGCTTTGAATTCTGTATCCCGTCATTTTCAAGTTGTGCCAATTCAATGGAATATGGAATAATCCAATATTTGAAAAGATAAAATAAATGTCCACGAGAAAGAACACCCTGGGAGAATGGAAACAATTATCAATGAGTATCATTTGTATAATAATTGGTATGGAAAAAAAAGCCAATTCTGTTATCGCCCCTGATGTGAGACACAAGCCAGTGTGTCCAGCGGGCGAGGTCGGGTCCTCAAGAGGCCAGTGCTTGAGAGAAGGTCAGAGTTCGTGTTTCCATTTCTCTGAAGGCCTCTGATTAGCAAGAGTCTTGCTGGCGGGTGGGGTTTCCTTGCTTTGGACTTTGTTTTCACTGGCAAATATCTTCTCATTAGTTTCTTCTGCTAAATAGGGTCTCACTTCAGATTTTCTCAAAAGAGTAGATCAAAGAGAGCATATGAGCCTCGGCCTGGGTGTGAGGCTAAAGAACGTAGTGCAGTGACAAAGCGCAACCTCTTTTCCAACGAGATTCTGTCAGGGCTAAAGGTGTGTGAACACAGAACTTTCCTAACTTTTTATTTTCCTTCCTTCCATTAAGGTCTGTGTTGTAACCTGAAGAGAAACTAATTAAAAACTAAAACAAGTTGACGTTTTCTTTTAATGCCTCCTGAAAATATAGGAAACTGTATCGAAAATAATCAAAGTAAGGTAATTTGACTAGAAAGCATAATAAATACATAAGTCTGATTGGGGTAAAAGCTCATGGAGAAATGCATTAACATCTCCCTTTACAACACTTGAGAAATAATAATAATAATAATAGCGATAATAACAATACTTAGTATTTTACTTATCCACTTGAGAAATAATAATAGTAATAACAATAATACTTAGTATTTTACTTATCCAAAGTATTTTACTTATTCAGTACTTTTGTAACTCATTGCAACCACACCCACAATATGGAACATAATTCATATTTTAAGAAGATGATTTTTTAAGTATTATGTTACCTCTTGTTTGTAGTCTTTCCCTTGTGGATTGATAAAATAATTTTTGATTACAGCAACTATATGAGAGAATACTAATTTTGAATAATTGCTTTCTTTTTAGTAAATGTGATTTTAAAAGCATAACAAATGTGATGTTTTTCAAATGTTATAAAACTTTTACTGTGAGAAAAATTTAAAGTAGTTTCTGTTCAAGAGAAAGGTTTAGAAAATCTGTATTAATTATGAAAATGCGAACTTGAAAACTTTTGCCTATTATGCATAGAACTATTATTGTCCCAAACTGTTGCATTTGCTTTTGTTGCATTTTCTTTTGCTGTGTACTCTGTTAGTGTGACCCTGACATTATAGAATTGAATCTTGGAATTCATGATTTTGTAATAACCCCCCACTTATTTAGATCTTCAATTTCTTTCATTGTATTTTGTGATTTTCCATATGTGGATTCTATACACATTTTATAAAACTTAGTTGTTTTTTTTTTCCTGGTGCTATTGTAAATGGTATTTTCAAAAAATATATGCAATTATTCATTTTTGTATATAAAAGGAATTTATCTTTATATATTGACTTTGCATCCTATTATCTTATTTTTCTTACTTTTTTTTAGGAGGTTGCTTTTTTGTTTATTTGTATGTTTTAGATTCTTTGGGGTTTTATACACATATCCTGTTATTTGTAAATAAAGAGAGTTGTATTATTTCTTTTTCGGTTTGTATATTGTTTTCTTCTTTTCTTGGTCTCATTGCATTAGCTAGGATTTCTAGTGTGCTATGAACAGGAATGGTGAGGTACATTAGCCTTTTCTTGCTCCTGATATCAATAGGTCAGGTTTCTTATCGCTAAGTATGATGTTGGCACTAAATTTTGGTGGACTTTATTTTATTAAGTTGAGAATGTTCCTCTTTAGTTCCAATTTGCTGATATTTTTATTATGAATGCTATTGAA
Source organism: Heterocephalus glaber (assembly GCF_053883595.1). Lineage (NCBI taxonomy): Eukaryota > Metazoa > Chordata > Mammalia > Rodentia > Bathyergidae > Heterocephalus > Heterocephalus glaber. The sequence goes on from NW_028258329.1 coordinate 10,237,708, forward strand.
TTTTGACAATTGCTTTTTCTGCATTATTTGATAGAAATATATACTGTCTGTATTGGTTTCAGTATTCAGGTAGTAAAAATTACCTGATTAAAGTTATGTTGACATCATGTGGTCAAGGTTAAGGTTAGAGTGAGGTTAAAAAGTATTTCCTCTGCTTCTATTTGCTGGAAAGGATTTTGGTGAATTGGTATTGTTTCCTTTTGAATACTTGGAATTCATTTGCATAGCCACCTGGATGTGGTGTCTTTTTGTGGGAAGGCTATTAATTATTAATTGAATATGGTTAATCGATATAATGATATTCAGGTTATCTAACGTGTTTCTTTTTTCTAGGTTAGGAAATTTGTGGGATTTTCTAGATTTTCTTACTGTTTTCCTTTATTAGTCTTTCAATACTCATAGAATCAATGCTAATGATAGCTCTCATTAGTACTGGTAATTTGTGCCATTTTTTTTCCTCCTGGTAAGCCTGTCTCAGAGTTTTTCAATTTTTGAGCTTTTTGCAGAACCGACTTTCAGTTTTATTGATTTTCTCTATTATTTTTCTAGTTTCAGTTTCACCGATTTCTACTCTAATTTATATTCTTCTGCATTTTTAAATGGTTCTTCTTTAATAAGTTTCTTAAAATTAAAGCTTAAGCTTTTAATTTGTTATACATTTTCCATATCTGTATTTATCTCTCACACATGTATATGTATGTGTATATATATGAGAGAGATGTAAATACCCCTCTGTTTACTGTGTTTACTACCTTCTTCATAGCTTGATAAGTTTCATTTTTATTTTTATATAGTTTAAAAATGTGTTTGAGTTTCTTCTGTGACTTCTTCTGAACTTTATTGTTTATTTCCAAATACTGTTTCATGTTGTCATTCAGATTACTTTCATCACATTGTGGTCTGACAACAACCCTTTTATGATTTCTTTTCATTTAAAATTGATATAGTGGTCATAATTTTTTTCAGCCCCAAATTCACTTGCATTAGCAGACTCCACTTAATTTTCTAAGGTTTGAGTAATTATAACCCTATTCATAAAAATGAAATGTGATGTTCACTTATTGAGCTGATGAAGACCATATACGCAAGAACATGAGGATGCCAACATTTGCTGTCAGGGAGCATTATGAGAAGTCACAATGACTTGCTTGTTTATGGAGTTGAGACCCCTGGGAATGACAGAGAACATTTTGTGAACAGAATCTAATATCAGAAAGGGAGAAGCTATTATTGTATTGGAGCTTTGTTCTTCTTGTTTATGAATAGGAATTCTTCAGAGGTCAGATGATTAAACACTTTGTTTAAGAACCTGAAGAACTAATGTTGGGAAATGTACATAGTAATTTGGTCTTCAGACTGTATGTCTGGTGTTCTTGCAGTACTCAGTGGGACAGGCTTCCCCTGAAAGGTGTAGAGGCATCTGTTCCATTCAGGGATTTTGGTTTTGCCTTCCATCCTTTCCAGGTGGCTACGCATTCTAATCTTTTCTGCTTTGTTCTTTCTTCTGTGTGGCTCTGCCACTGGCAAGTCAAACTTGCTGGCCTTCCTTGAATACCTTTTCTACCTCTGCATTCTCTGTTTCAATTGGATGCTATACAGATAGCTCTGCAAGTTCAATTCTTAAATCTTCTTTAAGATGTAATTCAAATAATATCTTCTCCTCTCTCACAATAGTCAACATCTCTGCTATGACATTTGTATTTAATACTTGATTTTGTATTTATCTATGTATTACCAGATCTGCCCTCATCAGGTATAATTATGCTATTTCATTGAATCCTTAGTATGACTTCTTAAATCAAATGAATAATTAATGGACAACTATATGATATAGTTACATATGGAGTTAAAAATGTGATAGACATCTGTATTTAAAATAGGCCCATAAAAGAATCTGAGTTGCGTTGAATTCAGAATTTTAGAGAAACAGTGAGTGCACATGGACCAAGAGAAAATGAATTGGAGAGAGAAAGAGGAAGAACCCTACCATGTGCCAATGGAGAATTGAACTTTGGGCCAAGACTCCTCTGTGGAAGGCCATTTGCCTAAGAGAAAGGAAGGTGAAGCAGGGAAATTCTTTCAGCAAAATACAAGAGAGAATAGAATTTAAACATTCTTACTATCAAATAATGATGACTGTGTAAGGTAAAGTATATCTCAATTCCCTAGATTTAATTGTTTCACTATTAAATAGATGAAGGGAAGAAACAAAAACTAGAAGGAAAGCCAAAGCAAGTAATAAAGAGAATTTATGTATGTGAGCACATTTTCTAGCAAAAACAAATATAATTCCTATTTCTAAGGATTGATTATTAAAATCAATGCAATAAAAGAAATCTAAAGTTAACAAGGATGATCACAAGCCTATTTTTTAAGTGTTGATAAAGACAAAATGGGTAACTTCCCTTCTCAAACCATATAGTCTTAGATGGATAGGATTGCTTGTTGTTAGTCTACTAATTTTTTGAAATGATCAAAGAGAATCACAAATGTTGATTTTTGAAAGAGCTTTAAATCAATAGAGCTTTAAATCATCCATCACAGAATCATGTTCTAGTCCAAGCAATGTGGCTCCTCTAGGGCTCCTGGAAGAAACATCTTGGGGCTTCTTTCGGGGGTCTGTTCTATCTCCAGCAGCCGATGCTCCCCAATAATATTTCCAAATTTTTCCTGTAAGGCTATTAAAGATTTTCTGAAACAGTATCAGGTTAAATATATAGGGCCCCTGGATTAAGTCAAAAGCCAGACCATTATAGGAAGAATAGAGCAATGAAAATTTAAGTACCTTCTAGGTAGCTTAGGCAAAGAGCACAGCTTCCAACGCCGTCCTTCCTTACTCAGTCTGCCCATATGGAGCTGTCTTGTAGGTGACATGTTACAATGTCTTGGAAAAAATGAAATCACTTATATTTTTGTAAATGAGAAGCAAGAGAATTCTTAATACATAGCTAATTAAAGTCCTTTTGACCAAACTCCTTATAGTGGAGGAAAAGCACGCATGTTACCATTTTCTTACTTTTTGTGAAACATGACTCTGAAGACTAAACTCGGTCTCTCTCCTGGGCAGTGTCCTCCTTCTTGGCCTCCCTCCACTGAGACCTTCCTGTGCTTCCTCTCCTTCCTTCTTCCTGTGGTTCCCAGACAGGAGGCTGAGTTCAGAAAGTGTCAGAACAGTGTAAATGCTGATGTATAGGCCACAGTTGTTGCTCTCAAAAGGCCTTCGGGGTCCTCCCCTCCCCTGTGTTCTCTTCCAGTTGGGAATGATTCATCAGGTGGCCTTCAGCAAGAAAAGAGGCTGGCCTAAGGTCTCCGGCCTTTGACCTTTGTGAAGAGAAAGGTCACAATGAGAGCAAGTGTGCAAGGGCTGGAGCAACAGCCACAGGCATAGAAAGCCAGGCGAAGACGCCCAGCCATCGGAGGCGGATGGTGGGAAAGAGTGGCGTTTAGAAAAGTGAAAAGTAAATTTCTAAGAGAATTGCTGGATCAGCTGACACCCAGGTCAGAGGTCATATTTATGCTTGATTTCTCTAGCACGTTACAGTAACATCTGCTTTTTAAGGGTCTTCAGGGATCAGATCCGGGGACCAAAAGCTTCTGACCCCCTTCTATAAAAGGGGACAGGCTAAGAGGTTAGGGGTCCCTATTCATGTGTGTGTTTGACTTCACAATGGCCCCACACTCTCCTGGGCACGATTTGGCAGCTTCACCCCATTTATTTTTATAATCATACTAAATATTAAAACGAGCCCCGAGTCAGTAGAATAAGAGTTTGGAACTGCAGTAAAGAAAGTTAGATCTCAACAGGGATAAACCTGGCAGAATGGATAGACTGAGGAAGATGGAAAGGAGGCACAAGAAACTCTTCCCATGCTAGAGTAGAATCATTTCAGAGAAACTCCCCGCTTTGACATCATAAACAGAAACAAAACAGCCCAGCTGTGCTCTGTCTCCTTCTGCATATACTGCCTAGCAAGAGAGAAAAGTTGGTCACTCATTTGTAAGGAAATTATAACTTTATGTCAATATTTTTATCTGAGATTTGGGGGACAGAACTCACAATTCAGACAGTTGAAGACTGATTTCACCATTTTATTGATCCTGTTTGTTTGGGTCACTTTTAGGCTTTCTTAAAATACAAAATTGTCTTGGAAGAATCTTTCTCGGTCGTTCATCCAGATCCCAGAGACATAGAGCTTTTATGTGTAACCTCCCTACTTCTGCTTTCTCTGGCCAAATTAATAAAGGAGACTGCCAGTAATTCCTGCAAACCTGATGGAAGGAGGAAGACAGTGTGTCAAAGTGCCAAGTTTGTTTTCCTTCATTTTCTGAAAGGATACACTTGCTCTGTGTTGCCTGCCTTCTAAAGTGAACGTTTTCTACTTTTTTAATATTTTATGTAATTACTCAGACCTTTGGGTTCCAATTTCTTGTGATTTTTGCACAGAACTTTCTGGAAGAACTTGGCTCAGTTTTATATAATCTCTTAGTACCACTGTAGGCTTTTATTTCCTGAGCAAACATGGTTGATGTCTTAACCACTCACATGACATTTGTTTTAGCCTAACGCCTCCCAAGGAGGAATAAAATAGAAGTGGGAGAAAGAGGCTAGAGATGGAGAATATTATTTTTAGCTAGAAAAAAATGTTAAAATAAGCAAGTGAGTGATATCACGTAACGCGGCCTCCTCTGGTTTCTACATCCATCCATGACACAGTTCACATGGTCCAGGGTTCCGTGGAACTATATGAAAACAACGTGTTTGCTATTTATAGGGAATCGCCTTGGGGAAGCTAGCTCCTCCAAGGAGCAGAATAGTTTGGTCAGAGGCAAACTAGATGCAAGTGGATGAGGCCTCTTCAAAGGTGAGGACTGAGTGCATGTGAACGAGCGTGTGTGTGTGTGTGTGTGTGTGTGCGCGCGCGTGCGCACTCATGTCTCTGGGGTCAGGGTAGTTGGTGGTGGGGTGGGGGACGAGAGCTGTCCAAAACCACTCTGTGATTATAAATAATAAAAAAATTCAATCGGAAGTATGTTCTGCCAAACTTCACAATAAACCTCCTAGCAGGACATTGAGATTTTCTTAATCAGGGTCAGACCCACAAGCTTAAGGCCAATGAGTTCAGTGGGAAAAACGACTCTTCTTCTCAGGTTTTTTCCTTTCTTTTTTTCTTTCATTTGCAAGGGACCCCCTCATAAACATGCAGAGCAATTTTCCAGTACATTAACCCAGGAGGGATCCTCTCTCTGTCTGCTTAAGGGACAGAAAAGTTGAGAAACAGGGTAAGGGGAAGATGGATGGGCCTGGGATATAAGAGAGGGCAGTTTTTCCACTGTCTTGCCCCGTACACCTAGGACAAAGCCTTCATTGACTGCAGTGCTTGACATCAGCCTCATAAACTAGTAGTCGGCACAAAAGGTCTGACACTTGAAAGTACCAGTTCCTGCCTTTTTTCCATTGCAGCTGCGCACGGGGGTGGGGCCTAACAGTGGTGTCTCTTTGTCAGCCCATAGGACAAGAGGTGAAGATAAATAGTGTTGACTTTAATGTAGTCACACAATTTTGCTATTTCCCAAAAGACAACATTTCCTCCCCGGCCTCACATTACGGCCTCAGGAGATGGAACTATTTTTCCTTTTGCTAGGGAGCAAGAGCCCGGATAGCTCTGTGGGTGCAGAGTGGACATGTGGCTGGAAGGCATAAAGGAGGGACAAATGCAGAGTCCTGGGATCTGTTCCTTGTCCTCTAGGAGGAGGTAGTAGGGGTTTTATGCATTCCAGTTTGGTCACAGTGGTTTCTTTCATTTTCTTGAGATCCCTGAAAATGGTACTAGAAGGAAGAAAAATGAACACAGGAAGCAAAATTGAAAACATGTACAATTATGATTTAGAATATTTTTTTGAAAACTACCATGGTATTTGTCTGATTATCACTAAGCCAGAAAGTACAATGCTTTCCCGAGAATGTTTTTGTAATAGGATTTTAAAACAAGTAATTTAAGGAGAGGTAAGAATTTTGCATGCTAGAAGCCAGAGCACATCAGCTGTGTGGTCTGCTGCCTTTGATCGCTATGGTCACTAGTGTGTTGTCGACTGAGTCTAAGCATAGAGAAAACTTCAGCATTTTTGCCTTTACTGTCAGAATTTGAAATACAGGACACAGGACCCATTTTGAGTTTGATGACTGGATTGGCCGATGAGGATACTTGTGCCTGAATGTCATGCTGAGTCCTCTGACTACAGATTGTCTATTTGGATCTGTCTTTTCACTCCCTAAAGAAGCTCATTGAAAGATAATGTTTGAGCTATGCCCAGGTAGAATCACCTGTCCCCAGGTGGGCCTGTCTGTATCCACAGTAGATTCCAAGAGCTTAGAGTTTAGGCTCTACCAAGCTATCCAACAGTGTTTTACGTGCAGAGTGAGGAAATGTGGAAACTCAAATACTTACAAGCCCCTTGTGTCCTGCTTTAGGAGAAATCAGAGTTGAGACGTGAATGGTAGAAGAAAGTTCTACTGAAATACCAACAGTGGCACTCAGATCGAACTCGTGGCAGATATTCTAACCTCTGGCTGGGTTTCCCTCCTGTTCCCCACACAGCGCTCAACTTTAGAGACCCCTTTACTTAAGGCAACTCTTTCCCTCATTTGACAACTGAACATATATTTTAGAAATTACTAATGCAAAGTATTTCAAATACTCTCTTTTATACAACTCTGCTACAGTTTCATTCCAGAGAACATTGCTTGAGGCTGAGACTTAAATGTTGCTCCTTTGATGGGAAAATATTTGAGACCGAATCCTTTCTTTGAGTATCTTACGTAAACATGTCTACCCTAAAAACTAATAGTTGCAAGATGGGAAACAAGTGTCTTGAAAACAGATTATACTGACTAGATTCTCCTCATCAATTTAAACTTCTCTTTAGGAGAATTCTGAAGCTGACATATTTTATCATGAGCTTAAAGCACTTGTTTCTCACTTACCATAGTTAGCTTTTGCATAATTACAACAGTAGTTTTGGTAAATGCATCATGTTTAGAAGGTTGACTTCAGTAATTTTCTTTTGCTTTTACCTTTGAGACCACTGAATTCATTATTTTTAGGATACACTTATGTTCATTTTTACCTAAGTAAAGCCTTGATTTTTCTAGGAATTTACAAATTATCTCAGAATTGTACTCTCATTTTCATGGGGCAAGTCTGGTTTCTAGGGAAATAGTAGTATGAACCTAATTATGATCTTTTGTCTCTGCTTTGTCCACTGCTTTGCTCTTCTTTACAGGGACATTGACTCTTTAGCTCCACAGTCCTCTGATCTCTCCAACGTAGTCATTTGGCAGTTCTCAGACATGCTATTGAGACTTGCTTTTTTTGTAGCAGGGGAAAACAACTGAAGACAAGCAAACAGGAACCTGAGTTGGTTGGAGATATAAAAAGAACAGGTGGAGGGTATATATAGGGGATTTTTGTGTGATGAGGAGATGAAGGACTGGAAAATTTGCTATACTTCTCTGTGTTTAGGTCTGTCTCTTCTAGTCCATGCTTCTAGCAAAGTCACCTGGGTCCACATGTTTTCAGGGCCAAGTGATGTCAGAAGCAGAGAATATTCTGAGCACCTCTGCTGACAAAAAGAAAGTGGTGGGACTTCTTTCTCATCCTTCCCAACCTCACACCACTTATACCTTCTACCCTGATTTCAAACCAGGGTGAACTTTCCACGTGGGTTATCCTGCCAACCACAGCCCCAAGAAAGTTCCTCACTGTTTTCTTTTGAACCCCTCTAACTTGCGAGACAGCAAGATACTTATGAAAACTCATGGGTTGTGTTCAGGGAAGACCTCAGTCCTATTCTATGTTCTCATTATTGAGCTTAGACAACCATTTAACCTCCTTCAGTTTTATTATCAGTAAAAGAAGCAAACTAGACTTATATCTAAATAAACTATGTTGTCTTCTTTCTTGCTTCCTAAATTCTAACACTGACCTACTTCATAAGTAATCATAGACAGTAAATGAGATACTGGTTCAGAATACCTGAATATTGAAGATTGTACCCTCATTTAAGGTATCATTAAATGATATCTAGACAGGACAGTGAATTTGATTTATGTCCATGATCAAGTTTTTCAACCAATGTATATTTAGGCCTGTGTCATGGAATTGGAATGGACGTTCCTTTGGAGTTTTCTTAGCCCTACTTAATGATACATAGTTTTGTAACCACACCATTAAAAGCCAACTTTCCAGGCAGGGACTTGGCATGTGAACAGCCCCATGGGATTCAGTGATTGACCTGATGTCACTCCTCTGAATCAGAGTATAAAAATTATTTTAAATAAACATTTTTTTCCTGGCTTGTTACAGATCTTACTATTTTTTCCCCAAAACGCTTATTTCACTTTGCATGATACAAACCTTTATTTCAGGTTAAGTAGATATTTCAGTCCTTTTGTCTGTGTGCTGATATGGGTTGTGGACCCACACCATGAGGCTGATCTGTTGACTGGGAGTTGTATTGAGCCAGCAACACCTTCCTTTGTCTCTCACTCACTTTGTCCTCAGAGCTGGACTATGGCTGCAGATAAAGTGAAAAGATACTCTTTTGAACCAAAGACCAAAGAACTCCCTCTGTGCAAAGAGGCCAAGTAGAACCAAGGCTATAGGGGCATTACCTGAAAAAGAATGGCTAGATGGGTTTTTGTCTCTCTTCTCACTGACGTTGGCACCAAGAAACTTCTGTGGGAGGCCTGTGATTACTTATGCACCTTGATTCTAGCTGTACCCGGGTGAAGATCATTGGAATTAAGGAGTTGGTCATTGTTTCTAGTTCTCAAGCTTTGTTTTCCCCTGTGATTCCACATCACATGATACTGACTTAGTGAACATATCCAATTTGACAATCTGCAAATCTCAACCTCAGTATTTTCAAACTCCTTTTCTCTTTTAGAAAAATAGGTTCTGTTTTCTCTGTTCTTGTTTGCACTGTTATCACTGCCTTTGTTGTCTGAACTGAATATTTTTCTTTTCTCTCTTGCTTCTTACATATATGTTAAAATATATGTAACAGTGATCTAAACCTGTTGCTTCTTACTTCATTCCAAGACCCGATTATAACCTTTCTATTTCTATTGTTCTCAGATTTTTTTGCCTAAACTACATCAATAACCTCTAGTTCCTTTTTATCAAACTTAATATACATTATATACATATTTGTGTGTGTTCTTTTATATAAACCTAATATAATTCTCTGATACAGTACCTCTTTTCTACTTATGTGTTGAGGAATTATGCCACAACCTTGATTTTCCATGCAGAATGAGATTTGTTTCATTCTCTGGTACAATTCCATTCACCTTCTCTTCAACCCAACCTTGAACCCTCTACAAGCCCAGTGAATGCTTTCTCTTTGCATACAAACTGTACCATGGAAGTTACCATATTTCATTATTCCCATTTGAGAAAACAAAATACTCAGTGTAGTCTCTAGGAGCTGTTAGAATTAGGAACAAGCTCACAGGACAATGATAAATCTTGTCAGGAAGTTTGGTATAGAGCTAGGTAGCGATAATAATATTGAAGTTAGTTATCATTGACTGAGTGTCAATCATGTGCCAGGAAATTTTCTCAACATTTTTTTTCTTGACTCATTTCTGTCGCCACTCTCTGAGGTTGATACTCACTATCTCATTTTACAGATGCAAGAACAAAGTTTCAGCCTGGCTCAGAACCATGAGGTACATGTTTAAATCACATCCCATATGATTTTGAAAGGACAAAAAGAGAAGTGACCACCATCCAGGTGGGAGGGAGGCTGTTAAAGAGGTTATAAAACATACCAAAGTGATTTGGTGTTGTTCCTTGAATTAATTAAGAATGTTATATCTTTATTCTTATATTATTATAGTTCAATGAGTTCACTATTGGGTGTCTAAGGGGACGTTAAGCTCCTTAAGGATTAATATTAAACCTTCTTGTCCCCTCTCCATTGTCTAAACCAGTGTTCTTCACACAGCTGGATTACATGGCTTGAAATTAATTACCTTTTGTCGCCGATGAATACAGTGATGCTGTTTTTCAGCTGTATTTGTTACTGTTCTAGGTCTATGCTTTGAGTTAGTTTTCCATTTGGTCTAGAAGTAGGTTGCTTAGCATATACAATGTACATCTGCCAATATAAATACAATGATAATGATATTTTCTGGTTCTAATTTGTAATGAAATATTTTGGTCTTGTTTTTCTCCTAGTCATAATTATTAGTCTGGTCATAATTATTTGTTAAGCAGAGTTTGATTTAGAATAGAAAGGACTAGGGCTGGTATAGGTGAGCTGATATGAATTGCCAAAGATTTCCACAGAACCATTGCTGTTCTCTAGTTTCTCATCTTGTGTCTTTGTTCATGTGGTGGTGGACTCTCTCCACTAGATTGGTGGAAAGAGTAAGTGGAATAAGATACAGTAAATTCTTAGAGTGCAGCACACTCTACTGCTGTATAAGTGTGAAATGTCCTTGACATCAGCGTCACTCATCTCCATGCATCTTTAAGTGTCACTGTATATCATGACCAAAATTGTGCCCACAGTTCCTGTACTAAGATCAACACCTCATTGGGTTGTGTGGTCTTAGTAGAGAATTTATAATACTAGATTCCGCTAATCTTCTCAGGACAAAGATAGATGTTCTTCACTAATTGCGTACCATTGCTTCTCATGCATCTTGCATGAGGCTCTTTGTGGAAAAGTGGGGTTGCAATGTCTTCTTCTTGGAAAAAGCTCGCATGACTCCCTGCACACACGAACCCTCCTCTGATTTTGTCTGTTACGACCCGGTATTCTTGAGACAAAATTGAATTCCATTTACACATTATTCATGGAATGCAGCTGCGGCCCAGGATGTAGCTCAGCGATGCTGCACCTGCCTGGCACGCCCAAGGTCCTAAGTTCCATTCCTGGTACCAGAAAAAAAAGTGTCTCAATGAATGCAACTGTTTTTATGCTCGTGTCAAATTTAGTAACAACAGTTCTGAAATGTTGGAAGTAGACTGAATTTATGAATGATTAGCACGTTTTTCACAAATAATTTTGCCCTTTAAATAAAGGTAATGAGGAATTTGAAGGGGAGTGAAAGGGAGGGAAGTGAGGAGAGAGAGAGTTTATCTGTGACTTACATGGAAAACAAAATGTGTCAAGTAGGTAAAAATTTTGCTGCTGATCCATTTTGCTCTTTCTAAAGCAAAATATATATATATATATTTTATTAAAGAGAACTGATCACACAAAAAATTTATTCAGTCTTGTCTCCAGAAAGCCATGTGTACAGAAATAATGATTTGACTTTTTCCTAATTCTTCCAATGTAAACCTAATACAGAGTCTCACTTCAAAGCATTCATCAGTATGTGGCTGTTTTTGTTCAATTTTTCTGTAATTCTTATTCTTCTAGTAAAATGTATTGCCTAAAATAAAAATTTAAATAAATAGACTCTAAAATGTATTATGGATTAACCATATTGGATTTATTCATTTTTATATTTGACAATCTTAATATTTTACACTTTGAAATTACTCAACATGTTATTGCTAATTAAAGAATATACCCACACAGATAATTAACCAAAAAAAATTTTTTTAAGTAAAAAATAAGGTGGAGGTATAGCTTAGTGGTAAAGCACTTGGCTGGCATGCACAAGGGTCTGGATTTGATCGTTGCGAACAGGAGGAAAAAATAAAAAGGGATGCTTTCTCTTTTATATTTCAAAAATTTTTCCCCCATTTTCAAGGGGGAAATCCTTCAATTTTAAGGATTCTTAAATGGATTTCTGCTCTAACAGAAGTTATATAAAAATCAGTGTTAGAAGGGGCAACATAAATTTCCCTAGCCCAGTATTTATTATGATTTTAAATTTAGAATTTAAAAAATTGGAAGCAATATAATTTCAATATAAAGTTTTAAAATATTAAATATATTTTATTTAAAATATAAAATGTAAAATATATTCATACTTCTCTCATATTGCTTCTAGCTAAAATTTGAGAGTCCCTGGAATAGAGAAGTATCCTTTTAGTACCTTCTTAAACAAGAGTAATATTGAAGCACATAAGAATGTTCCAGTGATTTTGATGGAAATTTCTCATTGTGTGCTAAATTTTTCTTAAAATAGTGACAATTTAAATAAATAATAGCTACTATCAAGCAATTTTATGAATTAATTGATGTAATGATTATTTCAGATATCAATTAATATGTGATCAAGAAAAGTCATGAAGAAGGCCAATTAAAATAGATTATCATAAAAACATAAATTCAATAGTGGGTTTGGAAATGGATTAGAGTACTCCAGCACTCAAATTTGTTTGTGTTTTGGTTGTAAACAATACATTTTCCTGATTATTTAAAATATTCTGCTTACGCATTAATCAATGGAAAGCATAGCTACCTGTAAGGGAAATCTGGATAAATCATATTCTGCTGAATATCACCTGTGTTGTGTGTATATGCCCATGAGTAGCACATACATTGATAAAATTTTATATTAGCTGTGACTCATATACATATAGCATGCAATCTCATACATTTTGAACTCAGTAATTATAATTTTGATATTGAAACTTTTCCAAATAGTGTTTATTTCTAAATAATCTATGAAGATAGAATAATTACTAGGCAAATTAGAAATGCAAATTAAATTGGTTGAGGAGGGTGAATTTTTAAACTGCTTAATAATTTCTAATTAACAATGATCATGTGACATATATATCATTCTTAGCAAGATCATAGTGAAGCTGAGAGAAGAAATTTGGTTGAACAATATTTTCTTATTACTGACAGAGTTACAGAATGGAATTTCCAATGATCTACATGACTTTTAAAATCATTTCTTTGTACATTTTACTAGTTCATTTTTTAGCACTATTCCCAAGGATTTGCTTTAAAAAGTAATCATTTTACTGTATTCAAATTTTATTCCACTATCAATTTTTTTGTCTGAAAAAAAATTGAGCATATATAGAGTGAATTTAAGAAACTTTTTCATTAAGAAGCAAAATTGTATTCTGGAAAAATGATTGTGTCAGTATCAAATAATGGCGGAATTGTTACAGATCCTTTATGAGGAGTTACATTTGCATTGAACTTTATGTTTTAAGGCATTTTCACTTAAATAAGTAACTTTTCAATTGCAAATCCACTAGGGTATACTAGGGAATTTTTGAGACGTTAGAGGAAAAGAAGAGTTCTAGCAAGGAGTTAATCTTGCTAGAATCTTGGGAGGTCCGAATTGTTTCATGTAAGAATTATGTGGGACAAGAATTGTCTCTGTGGTACTGGGGTAACTTGGGCTCTCAGATTATTCTATAGGAAGATTTCTTTGCTATAATCTATCCATCTATCTTATCTATTATTAGAAAAGTACATTTGCCTGATCAGTCATGGAAAAACTGTAGCCTAGTGAGGAACAAACCGAAAATTAGATTTCAACCCAAACACCCACTCCATCAGTGTGGTACCTGATCATGGAGTATGTTACAGGCTGGCTTCGTCTCTCATCTGATGTGGATGTACCAGGGGAACACACATTTTCAAATTTATTTGCACCCCAAAATATCCTGAAACTATGAATTCACTCCATCAGAGAAGAACGATTTCTTTCCTCATTTGTGTTTGGAACATGGAAACAACATAACAGCTGCATGCTGCATTGAATAAAGAAGATACACATGCATTTAAATCACTTATATCTTACTTTTTTATGATGCAATTGTGAATTATGTTCTTTTTGCATCTGTAATTAGAGGGCAGAACAGATGGTGAAGGCTTCGTTTAAAGTGATGTGTCCATTAAAATAACCTATGCTGCCAAATGATTGTTCACTATAACAGGGTATTCATTCACTGTGGCAGGCTCTTTGCTACGCTGAAATATGTTGCAAAGGCCCCTGGACTATACATGACGCTTATTATTTTTAAGGGCTTTCCAATAAAAGGGTTCACTGTAGCACAGCTAGCTTTGTACCTCATTTATCTTCCGAGCATATGTTTTACTATATTGTTCTAATTAAAAAGTGACCTTGTATATAATGATCAGAACTCAGTGCTGAGAATGATTCATATAGGAGCTGGGGATACAAGAAGACAGTCCAAGCTGAATTAGACTGGGCAGCGAAGTGGGATTGGGGCCAGTGGACGGGAGGGGAGAAAATCTGTTCCCAAGATCCTAAATGCAAAGGGTGCGGGAGACTCAGTTCATCTCTGGGACGCATGAGCCTCTTATTGCACTGTATTTGGAGGAGGTTTTTTGAGAAAAACAAAAACAAAAGCAACAAACACAAAAGGACAAAGGTCATCATCAAGTTTATTTCAAAGCAGCTCATAAAAATTAGTTATTTTACATTTGGCTTGAGCATATTAACTCTTGTGTTGTTCATAGCTATTAAAGATGCACTTTGTTTGGCTTCACTTGGTCAAGATATGCCAGAGTTTTCTTTTTACATATCTGATCTTGTCATTGATAATCATAAATACTATTGAACTTTTATTTTAATCACCTTTTAAGGACAACAAGCTCTTAAATGTCATTTCTTAGGATGCCCCAAATTCTGTAGAATTCTGCAAAATAGATGACAGCGTTTCTACATTGTCAAGGAGAAGACAGTTTTAGAGAGATTATGAGAGTGATATTCTTCATCCAGCTGGGAGAGGCATTTAATACAATCATAGGAAGCAATGGAAAACGTGAATGACTTTTTGTTAATTACTGGGGAAAAGATTTTGTAAGTCAACTTGATAAAATAATCAAAATTCACATTAAAAATTTGACAAACAAAATTGAAATGCAAATATTTAAGTAGAAAAAAGTATAGCTGATATGAAAATTTTCATGTCCTTAAGTGTGTCTTTAGTATGCTATTCTTAACATGTGAAGAGCTCATACAAATCAAGAAGGAACTACTAAGGACTGGCAATGGAATGACAAGGGCAGCATTGTTCACTTAAAGTTTATTAAAATAACAGATTTGTTCAACTTTATAATTTAATTATTTCATACTAAATGATAAAAAGCACTATTTTCAACTAAAATTTTGGGAATGAATTTCAAAATGTTCACTTTAAGAAGTCCCAATAAGAAAGGCTCATGGTGAAGGAAAGATGTTGAAACTTCTTACCTTTTTGAAAAGTATTTGGACAATTTGTATCAAAACCATTAAAAATTGTGTGTGTATTATACATTAATTCTACCTTTACAAGTTGCTCCTAAAGGATCAAGAAGAAATGTGCACAAAAATTTGTGTATTAGGGTATTAGTAATAGTGTTATTTATTGAATTAAAAATAAGCTTGAAAATAGCCTACATAACACCAGTTAGATAATAGGTCTTCAAATTTTAAGAGTTATTAATATTTGGGGCCGGTGATTTAGCTCAGTGGTTCTGCCGCCTGCCTTGCAAGCAGAAGGATCCAAGTTCAATCCCCGGTACCAAAAAAAAAAAAAAAAAAAAAAAAAAAGAGTTACTAATATTAAATGGTGCCCAAATGTTTCAAAATTAAAAATAATGTTAAGGGGCTGGGGATTTAGCTGAGTGGTTTCACTGCCTGCTGCGCAAGCACAAGGACCCGAGTTCAGTCCCCAGTACCAAAAAAAAAAAGAAAAGAAAAATAATGTTAAGATTTGGGCTCTGTTTGCCTGCAAGGATGAAATCTTATATAAAGATGACCTGCATACAATTTTTCATTCCAAAATTGATGATGAAAATTCATTTCTGGCAAACTGAATTCTATCTCTCAGAACTCTTTCTCTTGAAGTCTGGCTAATCAATGGGAGATTCTGAGTTTGCCAGCTTTTCTCTACCAGCCTTTTTGTGAGTAGTTAATGATCTGTAAACAACCATTTAAAGGCAACAGGGGAGTTTACCATTTAGAAGAATTCTGCAGGGAAAAGTCTTTTGTAAAGGAAAAGTCTTTGCATAGCACATATATTCACCCATAAACATTTTTCATTTGCTTTTAGTTTTATATAAAAATCCTTACGATGAAGCTACCAATCATCATAAAAATATTATTTCTTTTAAAAAATCACTTGTGTTATTCTAGAATAACTGTTTCCCAGTCTTCTTTAGTAAAATTTAAGTTAGTTTTGTGAGGAGAAGATGCCTGTTGGCTGCGGCAGAATTCTGAATGACAGCACTTGGTCTTCACATTCTTTGAATTGCTATTTATGAAATTCCATAAATATTCTTCCAGTCTTTTAGTGGATGTCTCTGACCTGGCTTGGAGCTTATTGGCCAAGTTGCAAACACAGTTCAAGTAAGCCTTGCTTTCTTTAGGGAAGAACTCACAAATACCCATGGGCTCTGCACTCCTGTGGAATTTCTGGGAAAAATCATTGCTCTCTCTCTTTTGTTAGACACTGGTAGTAGGGAAACTGGGTTCCATGCCGAGACTACTTGCCTAACTCTCATGGAGTCTCCAGTGTTCCCAACACGGCCCACTGTAGAATTAGTTATAAATAATACCAAGTTCAAAGAAAAAAATCATGAGGATTAAGGAGATGTAATATTGAAATGATTTTTGATTTTGTACAGGGAAATTGAGCATTTACTGTATTACACTTTTTACTTTCTTTGTCAACTCTACCTTTACCTTACACTTCTACAGAATAGGTATGACGCCTCATTCACTTTTACTTGTTTAATAGGTGCTTTTTCCTTGTTCACTGGACAACAAAGAGAGTATACAGCAGTTTCTGAGTGGAGGGTTAATATATTTTAAACTGATTGGAGGATGCTCATTTATTCCAAGGATCAATAGTTCTGCCAGTGTTTTTTATATTTCTGTTTTTCAGCCTCTCCTCCATCATTATTGTTTCACACAAGGCCCTGGATAATTTTCAAAGATACTTTATCTGTCCCTTAGTATCTGAGGGTCCAGTTCTGTCATAGTATAATGCGATTAAAATAATTAAGAGAATAAGTATTTAGCATTCAAGAGTCAGTTTTTTCTCAAAGTGTAAAAATATCCTAGATATATGTTTTATTGATTTAAAATGGAACCAGGACATTAGAGGAGAATAGAACTAATACACAATAAAGAATGGCTGTGTATGTTTTGAAATGTGGTTGTCAAATATACTGGGAGAAAATGGTTCTTTCGTGTTTCTTTATTTTGAAAACTCAATTTTAAAATATCAATATTTATGATTTAATTTTTGATCTTTGACCAAGCTATTTGTCAATGTTGGAATGCTATTCTGTAACCACTACTTATGTGCTGCTACATTGTGAAATGGGTCTTTGGTGATCATTCTTTTCCACAGAGTGCATCTATCTTTCTAGGTTAAGACTTTCTGTTTTTACCTCTCAAAAGGTTACATCTATAATAATTGTGTTACGCTACCTGCCAGGGGCCATTTCTCAATTATTCTAACTCACGTATTTGTGGTTTCCAGGAGGAGCATGCTTCCCATCTCTTCCCATATATAGATGTTTGCTTAATGAATGCCTGTGGTTTGCTTCCTCTGCCCCATAAAATTAAGAGGCCATAGATCAGAGAAGATGATAATTCAAAGGCTATGCATGGCATGGTTTGAAGCATCTGTCAGCTTGGAAAATGGTTTAGAATCCTATGATTTGTTCAAGGGATGTCTTTAGCCTATATAGGTTCCAATTCATTACAATTCATGAAGGTCAGTCCAAGGAGCTTTACAGCTTTACCTACTGTATCTAGCCAACCTAGTGAACTATGTGAACGCGTATGCACATGTGAGTGTCTGTGTGTGTGTGTGTGTGTGTGTGTGTGTGTGTAGCCTGAGACCTTGAGCATTGTCAATTCCAATTGTGATTGAAGGTGGTGTCTGACATATTACCACAAAGGACAGTTTTCAGGTCTTGAAGAGACCTGTTGGGATAAACACATTCAAGATAATAACGTGGGGGCAGGACAAAAGCAACATCATTGTGAAAATGCCTTTAACCTGAAACATTCCAATGGAACTGTGCATGAACAATGGACACAAACTGCCTAATGTAGTATGTAAAGATAGCACTAACCCTTAATGGTAACTGTAAAATGAAGCTTTATGCTAGCCAGCAGAAAGGAAAATGCAAATTGATTCTCTTTTTGTTTAGATGTAAGTGCTTATCAAGGTTAGTCTGTGTTCAAGGTCTTCGACACCAGAATAATTTGTTTCATTATAATATATGTAAAAGGAGAGTGCTTGGGGCTTTCTAAGAGACTCGGGTGGCCTGATGGAATTTGACAGTCTGGACTTTAACACTCTCATCTCAATGTATCTCACACTCTATCTGGTGTGTTTGTGTGGGGAAGTAGATTTGGAAATGAAAGCCTTTCATAAATGAGAAGGCAAAATTAATTGTTATCATGGAGGATTCCTGGTGATATTTCATTCTTTGCTAAAATTATGGAGTTGAAACTTGCATGTTGGCTGATATTGTTTTACAGCTGCTTGTTAAGTGAAGGGTTTGTAGGATTTGTATCCTTAGCGCCTGGGTATGGGCAAGATGTGCAGTACTGACTTTCCCCAATCACCGAAACCCCTTGAGCAGCAGAGATTGAGACAAATATGAATCTATTTTGATGGGATATAAACTATTCCTGGCTTTACCAGTAGAATTCTATCTCCACTAAAGTCTATATAGCCCTTTAGCTTGGTCTGTGACCACCATAACATAACACCTTGGATGCTGTCACATAGTGACATCTATTGTTGGCTAAAGCAATTTCTGGCAATCTTGGAATATACTGCTACACAGATGGTGGCTCAGGAAGAAGGACGGAGGGAGGGTAGAAGGATCATATGGATGAAAACTTTCCTCTGAAATTCTGAGAACTGCTGAAGGCCTTCCCAAAATACAACCTCTCTCGAATGATAACTCTAATTAGGGAGATACGGACAATGGTCAATTTGACTGTTCAGAATTTTCTTAAGCGGTTAGGCAGGAGCATGATGCATTGGCTGTTATTTAGTACATTCATGAAATAGAAAAAAGCCAGTTCCATAAAATACTTGAACACAGAAACAGACAGATCTTTCTAATTCATAAGATTTGGGTTTTTAGGATCTTCCTTCTGGTAGGTTAGTAAGTGATATATAATGTTCAAAAAATTGGAGGAAGTTTTTTTTTGTGGTACTGAGGATTGAGCCTAAGGTCTTTACACTGAGCTACATTCCCAGCCAAGTTTAGTTTTTGAGATAGGGTATTGCTAAACTGCCAAGGCTGGGCTTGAATTTGAGATCTTCCTATCTCTCCCTTCCAGAGTGCATGCCCAGCTTTGTAAATTGGGCTTTGTATCTAGTGGGTTGTTGAATCATGGACATAACTGGTTAGTTACAATTCTGGGAACTGTACAGGCACAATACTAAAACGTACTAGACTTAGTCACTTTACCTCGGGAGTATAAAAATCAAATTTTTGAGTTGGTATTTGTTGTCCTGTCATGCTATTACTCTGAAAATAAATGGAACAGGTTTTCTTTCCCTTCCCCTGGGAATATATCATTACCTGTCAAGGGGAAATGAGCAAGAGGATTTATACCAATTAAGAATAATAAAATGTAAAAAATGAAATAAACTGTATTAATGATTAGATTTATTTGCAATCAGCAGAAAATAGCTTGTGCTCACTTAAGCAAAAAGGCTACTCATTGGAATGATTCTGAACCTCAGGGTTAGCCTGGGTTGAAGGGCCTCAGAGAGTATGGGAACATGTCAGCTTTGGCATCTCAAGGAAGAGCTGATTCTAGGTCTTCCCTCTGGTGACAAACCATTGGTTAATACAGTGCCCAGAAATTCTCTGGTTAAGTGAAAATGTTCATGTATGTAAGAGGGAACCTGACTGGCCCACCTTGGGGAGGGAGTTTGATGCCACACGCTGGCAGGGGAGCAGATAGTCAAATTTACAAGAGGTCACTGAACAGATTTCCCTGGGGAGGGAGAAAGATTTCAAGCAAGTAATGCTGTGAGTTGGACGGACACCCTAAAATGTGTCAGTTACAATGTGGGAATAAAAAAGCTTTGCATTTTATGCAGATGCTGATCTCATTTAAGAGAAACAACTGCTAGCGGAATGTAAGTTTCAGAATGATGGTGTATTACAACATGGCAGAGTTTGGATCAAGAGTGCATAATCTGTTTTTGTCCCAACGCCTTGTGGGTTAGGTTCCTGATGATTCCATATGTGACACTAATGGGTTATGGAGAGTCTCATGACCCAGTGATACCATGGGTTCAGAAGAGGGTGCAATCTTGACTCTCACATCAATGCTAAATACCATAGCATGGCGCACAAGGTCCTTCAAAGTCTACATCTCTCCTTTCACATTCTAGCTCCTGTTTTCACACCATCCAATTACCCTGACACGTAGCACAGACAAACTTCCAGTCATACAGTGATCTTCTTATAGTTCCCTGAACACGTGACACATTTTTGTGCGGCTTCTTTGCTAACGTCATTTTCCCTAATCAAGAATGCAGTTGTTTCTCTTTCCCCAAAGAACTCTATTGACCTTTTAGGGCACTTAGCAATATTCAAATGTCACTTGTTCGGGAAAGCCTCTTTGTCCTGAGCATCTGTCAAGCGCTTATGCCTCAATGTCTTTCTAGTCCTCAGAATATTTGCTCCCCCCAAATAAAGACTCTTCCTTCTTCACCTTTGAATCCTCTCCAATATCTTGCCTGGTGCTGTCCTAAGAAATGCTTTGTGAAAACGCAAATGAAGGAGTGTGAATGTGAACATGACAACACCTCTTGCTGCTCTTTTCTGGAGCCTTGGAGCTACCATCTAAGATCTTCCTGCTCCAGCCTATAGGTGGCAATGAGAGGTTTCTCTCCAATGCTTTTCTTTCCTTCAGGTCCAATTGTAATGACAGATCATTCAGAGGCATGCTGTGCTTGAAACAAAACCAACAGAGCAACAGTGTTATGTACACTTCAGTCCCTATCAATCTTGACAGGATTTTTAGATGGGGATTTTATGATGAGGGATTATCCTCACCATACCTTGCCTGGGCCATCCTATCCCAGGGGGAAGTTTGTTTACAATCACAATGAAAAAAAAAAGAAAGAAAAATACCCAGCATACTGCTGTTCTCCGATAAAGCGACTTTCAATTGTTCCTGTTACTGCCTACACAAGGCCACATGCAACTTGGATCTGTAGTGCCTACGTGGTGCATATATTCTGTATATTTTTTATACTGTCCAGCAGAAATTATACAAGCATATGCATGTACACAGAAACCTTTTCTGGATCTAGAGTGATATGTCACACATGCACCAAAAGAAAGAGAAGAAAAAGCAGGGAAAGATGATCACTGTTTCCATTGCTTTTTAGATAAGCCTCGTTTATATGTCAAAAGAGGCACAGAATTTCAATGTTCTGTGATACAGGCTTTTCTAAGTTTTTTCCGTCTTTCGGGTCTTGTATTGTGTCCATCCTATAAAATCTGTTTACCAAAATCAAAGCCAGTGTGTTAATCTGCCTAATGTGGGATTGGAGAGGAATGTGGATGGATTTCGAACTCCTCACAGAATACAAGGGGAAGGGCCATCTGTTAGAATTAACTGGGTCCGTAAATCCCTTTTGACTCATCTTCTCTGACAATAGAGAGGAAGAGTAACTGGTCGACCACAGCATTCTTGCTATTCACAGTAAGAAATTCACTTTGCTCCTGAGAAGTCCATCAGTTAATATTTACAAGGAGAAAGAGAAGGAGGAACTTGGCAGGAAGCTCTGACTCTTGCCCTGACTCAATTCAAGAGATCATCAAGGAAGGAGTCCGAGTGTAACTTATACCTTTCTTCCTCTGATGAGAGTGACAACCAGGGTGACTGGAATCAGAGGGCAGCCTGTTCTCCTTTGGCAAACAAACACCCACTCTGGTAAGTGCCTTTAAATGTGCATTGAGCCTTTGTCTAGGAAAAGGATGCACAGTTGGCAAGTACAGAGCTGTAAGGGGATAGCTTTGACATGTTGATAAAGCTTCTCAGTTTACTTTGGACTTGACTTTATCATTTACTGAAGGATATTATTAGTGTGGAGATGATAGCCGTTCTCTGACTTCTCTAACGAAAGCCAGGGAAATGTATATGAACAAAAGGTCTGTTATGGAGAATCCTACCCTGTTTGTTCAGTGACTGTGGGATCTTAATCATACAGTTTAACAGAGATAAGGCCTGGAGCAGAAGAAAGGAGGCCACCCAGTTCGGGAGGCCCCCAGGAAGATGAGTGAAAGTCAGTCGTGTTAAAAATGGAAGTTCATCCAACACTGAGCATGTGTGTAGTTTTGCTTTATTGCAAATTTGATATTATAAAAATAGATTTGCTCTTTGGAGGCAGATGGCAGGCAGCACTTCTGATGTTAAATCCAGGCTTATGACAATGGCCATAGCCAACAAGGAACCACTTAAACTGGGTGCCAGATAATCAGTTCATGGTGAGTATTTTTCATCAAGAAACAGCCTGAGAAGCCCCTTCTATGCAAATACACATGCTTGGTCCTCAACAACCACGTTGATCTAGCTAGTTACATTTCTTGACTAATTGTTTTTGGTGGGATATCTTTTTAGGTGTGTTTTTGTGTTTATTATTCATCTGCCTGGCTCTCTTCTGAAAAAAAATAATAATTAAGAACACATAAATAAAAATCTGGGCACTGATTGTCAATTATCTGGTTTCTTTACAACATGATTTTACTGCTCATTTTATGATAGTTTCATTGATCAACTGATTGATTGATTCACTGATGTCTCTATTCATTCAACAAAGTGCAAAATGATATACAGAAGATCTTCAGATCTGGATTGTAAAGATGCTTTTTGGGCTTTTCAAAACACGAGTTTTAAAAGCCAGGTCACCTTGACCAATCCTTTTCAATTTTCTCAGTGATAGTTGCAATATCTTAGATAGAAAATAATAATAGTAATTTCATTTAAAATTTCATATATAATTTGCAAAGCAGCAGGAAAATATTTATTTATTCTCAGGGCTAGAACTACAAGTGAAATATTGTATAATTTAAGTGAATAAGCATATTTTAATACTATGCTATGTTGAGAACTGTGTGCATTTTGTAGATAAGAAAAGGCTAATCTTAAAGAGATTCTATACTTGAGAAAGTTAAAGTCTAGGAGAAAATAATT
This sequence comes from Heterocephalus glaber, assembly GCF_053883595.1. Classification (NCBI taxonomy): domain Eukaryota; kingdom Metazoa; phylum Chordata; class Mammalia; order Rodentia; family Bathyergidae; genus Heterocephalus; species Heterocephalus glaber. Next base: position 10,260,854 of record NW_028258329.1, read on the forward strand.
TGGTCTTAGAGAAGATAAAAATTTAGTCATAGAGTTTTCCTAAAATTTTCTGTATTAGTAATTTATTTGCCAGATAAGTCGACATAGTACTTCTCCAAGATCCTCAGCCCTGATGCTACAGGAAACTGTGACTGGAAAACCCCAGGTAATTGAAGATATGCCACAAAGCCCCTCTATACAAAACATTTTTTCAATTCAACAAAAAATAATATACTTGATAAATAATTTCCTAATTTTATGGCAGTTAAATTCCATGGCCACTGAATCCAAGCTCCTTGTCTTTATTTTTCAGGAACCAAAATGGAATAACAATTACAAAATAACTATTTTTATTAAGAGAAAATATTTGATGTTTGAGCAAAATAGCCAAATGTAGGCATGCCAAAAGGAGTCTAAGTTTAAGCTACTCTATAATAGTTATGTGATTTAAAAAAGTAATTTGACCTCTTGCAGTTCAATTTCTTTATGTGTAGAATGGATTAATAAGTCATTTTAACAATAAAACATAAAAGTTTAACAACTGTTTTGATCGGATGAAGGCTAGGGTGTCTGTGACGAAGACCTTCAAATACAAAGATGTGAACAAATGCAAGTTTCTTCCTCCTTCATATACCCTGGTTGGTAGCTCATGGCTACTCAGCAGTGAGGAACCAGCCAGGTTTCACCTTGGCTTATAATCAAACATTTCTACCATGAATACTGTGAGCACAGGTAAAGCAGACAGATAGGGAATACCACTCAGGGTCCAGAGGAGCTGGTCAGGAATAGAAGGGACCTCGATTTGCTCTGCTGCCACACAGATCCTCAGAGAAGTGGTCACCTGAAGGCCTGGGAGAGCACCCATGGCCTTATAGCAGCCCCACCTCCCATCTCATCTACCTTCCAAGCACCACCTGCAGCCTCCTCATGGTAACGATCATCATTTGAATCATTTGATATTCCTGGTTTTTTTTCCTGCTCGTGTGTACTTTATACAAAATGGGGAGGTAGCGATTACAATACTGTGAAAGTCAGTTTCAAAGTCATCAGAACATTGTGTTATGTGTGTTGTTCCCACTTGTGTATGTAAGTATTGATTGCGTGTGTGTGTGTGTGTGAGTGATTCATTCAACCAGCAGAAGGGAGCAGCTATGTGGAGGCCCATTAGACAGGCATCAGGGCTCAGCACCTGCTGGGGGATTCTCAAAGGGCATCTTTAGGCGGATGGGGTTTTCTGAACCAGGGCTGCCACTGATCTCCAAAAGCAGCCATGCATCAGCTCAAGGCCTGTGTGGTGGCAGCAGAGGGTTCCCATTTCACCCAGACCCATTGGACTTCTCTGATCTGAAGAGGTGTTACAGATGGTCCTGCAGGTAAGTGTCAGATGGAGAACCAGCATGTGTCTTTGTCACCTCCCCTCCTCCTGAAGCCGCTTCACCGAGTCCCTCCATGCTGCCAGCAAGGCGCAGGTGCCTGGCTCTCCGCCTGCTCCTGCAGTTCTCTTTGACATTGTCTTGTGTGCACTGTGCCCTGTCCAGGGCAAGAAATCCCAGGCACCAGAGGCCCACAGAGGGGCCACCAAACAGGAATCCCAGCCCTGACTCTCATTTACATCTCTACTCTCCTCATGCTCCTTTGAAGCTGGGAGATTGTCAAATGTCTGCCTGTTCCACCTGAGGCCTGTGTTGGTCCCAGAGACAGTGCAATGCTAGGGAGTCACTGGTGTCCCCAGCACAATGGAGGAAGATGAGCTGGTCTCAGAGGGTGGGATCTACTTACACCGAGGGGGAAGTGACACTAGAGACACTAGAGTTACACTAGAGAGAGGATGTTCAGGTAAACTGCAGTAACAGAACCTGGGTCAAGGACTAGCTAAGTTCTGGACCCGTTCTAACTTTTTAAACAGCTGCCATATTAAGAAAACTATAAAAAAAGAAAGAAAAAGAATTGTAGACCAAAGTTATAGACTTTGTGACACATTTAACATTTTTATGCTTAGCAAAATTATTCCTGTAGTATACACCAGGGATGGCCTAAACTGCCACCCACAGCAACTCATGCATTAACATCTTTTGTCTCAAAGAAAAACAAATAATGTGTGTGCCATAGGTTCGCCACCCCTGCTATACACAAACAACTCACTTGTGTTTTATGAAAATGATTATAGAGTTCCTAAAGTATATTTATGCATAGAGAGTTAAGTTGCATGGTTCTACTAAAAAAAGTTTGTATATAACTTGATCATTTGTCTTTATGTAGGGATAGTTCTGGATTACACCTGTATTCCAATTTCATTATTGATAGTACTCAAAATATGGCCCAGTTTAGATAATAAATTGTTTGGTCAAATTTGGAATCTGATATGTTTAAACCTGCACGCTGAATGTCTTATTTGCATACTCACTAAGTGATTCTGTAACAATAAATAAAGTATATTTAGTGAAACATCAAAAATCTCCAATGGAGGTATAAGGGGAAGGAGTTTGGGGAATGAATATGTGGTCATCTGCATAAAGGTAACATCAAGATTTGAGGTGGTGAATGGGTGACAGGTGCTGCCCATCTTCTTCTCAGGAATGCGTGGCGACCCTCCTAACTCCTACATTGTCTTGGGACACTAGCATGAAGGACACAGTCTCTGTAATACTCTCCCTGCCTTATCTTTGATGAAAAGAGTATCTGAGAGATGCCAAATTTCTGAGCACACCATACCTGTCAGAGGCGGAGCAGGATCCAAGCCCGGATCTATTAGACTTGAATTCAGAGCATTTCCCCTCCTGTAGTGCAAGAACACGTAGCCAGTGTTTCATTGTTCAATTTGTTAATGCTTTGAAAACATACTGTGATCCGTAGTGCCCTGTGTGACAACTGACATTGCCAGTGACAGACTCAAATTGCTGGACCCTGTTGAATCAGGTTTCTACCTAGTGTCTACCATTTCCCGGGATCTCTTGTCCCTCTGAACCTTTCTTGTATTACTGTATTCATAGGAAGGATAATAATTCCTACTTCAGAGGTCTGGTTGTATTAAATGAGATCCGTGTACTATGCCTCTGGCATATTATTCACAAGGTACCTGACAGCCTATTTCTTCTTTAAAATATGTGTAAAATGCTTATGTTTTCAGTACATCTTTAAATTCTAGCTGGAATTTGCAGGACAGAGAGAAACATGAAGCTATTCCCCAGTTTTGTGAGTGACATTCCCTCTAACCTTAGAGATCCAGTTAAACTAGAAACTGAATTTCCCAGCAGATAATAATATATGGGTTCCATCTCTACACCCTGCAAACACTGAAAAAAACTCTGAAATTCTCCACTACTGGAAAGAAATTTAATATTTAAAGGTAATTTGACCTGTACATGTGTGAACCATGAATATTTGATGAAATCTATAGCAAATGTATTTATATAGCATTAATCTGAGGATATTTATTCCATATTCATTTTCTAGGATATTATTTCTTTGGCAAGTGTGAAGTTGCTCTCTGTAAAAATGCTCAACTCTAAAGGAGCACTTAGAAATTGGAGAGTGGAGGTTTTTTGTTATTTTTTCCCTTGCTACAACTGTCAACATTGTATTGGCCCTGTAAAAAGAAATAATCCTAAAATGATAGGTATACCCTAAAATAATATCTCATATGATTGTCTTGGATGTAGAACATCACAATTTCAAGGGTATAAACCTTTGATTCTTAGTCCTATGGTATTGTATAAATGTTCAAAAATATATACACCAGGGTCTAAATCATTTTCCTTTGATTGCACTGATTTCATTCCTTTGTGATATTTCTGTTTGTTAGTGCTTTAAATTAAAATTCATGCATGATTCTGTGTAGTAGATAGTTTGTATAGGGTGCAGTTCAAAGTTTGTCTTTAATTTAGTTATTTGATAGGTGCTATACACATCTAGAAAAGTCTTTTTCTTTGATGTAGCCTCAATGTTGAGATTAAAAAAAAACAACAATAAAAGTAAACAGAAAAAGACACTATGCTTAGATGTGCTTATAATTATTTTGTTATGCTTTCACTTGATCAAATGTTGTCAAATTTGGTAGAAAGAAAACAAGATTTTCTAATCATTTTTGTAACAATAACAAGAAAATTCCAACATTATTGAGAGGGAAACACACACACACGTATATGTGATATATATATGATATATATATATATGACCAATTCTTCTCTCAGCCTGGTAAATAACAGTGTGAGCTGGAGTTACTTATTCCTTTAGTCAAGGGTCCTGAGCAGATTACACTTCTGAGCAAGGCCACCAGAAACTTTTACATGTTTTCAATTGTTTCTATTCTATAAATAATCCTACTCTTTAAAAGGTTACTCCGATTAGGAAAACAAGCCCAATATTTATAATCACTCTATTACAATATCATTAGCAAGATACCATGCTTTGCTATTAAATAGGGAAAAAAAAAATCTAAGGTGAGAGCTCAAACTGTTGAGGTGTTTAAAATCACAGTTCCAAAGGAAATATTCTGAAGATGAGATGTCTAAGAATTGTAGCCCTGAAAAATCGATTATATGCCCTCCCCACCCCAGACATACACATTGGAATTGGACCCACAGCCATTGCCTTGAGCTGCATCCCCAGCCCATTTTGAAATTTTATCTTGAGACAAGGGTTTGCTAAGTTGCCAAAATTGATCTCCAACTTGTGATCCTTCTGCCTCAACCTCCAAGCGTGGGGGCATTACAGGCATCCACCACCGTGCCCTGCTTGCTCTGGTATTTTTCTAATTTTCATCACACAAGAGAATTTAACTTTCCAGCGTGTTGGCTGCTGTTTCGGGGTATTCTGTCACCGTATACTGACACCTACTTCTAAACCTGTTGTCTTTAGATGCAGGCCCTTTTCTTCCGCTGCAGGGATAAGTAGTGAGCTGTATGCTTCTGGTTTCTCCATTGGTCATCGTGACCCCAGCCTTTGACATTCTGTGGAGAGTGGGAACTCTGAAGGAAAGGATGACCATCAGTACTTGTGGATGATTAATTTCCTGTTGCCAGAAATGGGTCTGATACAGTTATGATCCAGTGATCTAGTGCATACCACCTCCCACTGCCCCCTAACCCTCTCCACAAATCTATAGTGAAAATTTTTTTCACAAAATATTAATCCTTCCTACATGTGATTGCATGATGATATTTTCATTTCCAGACGATTCATTACCTTTCCACCATGACACACAGTGGGAGATGCACATCTCTAACACCTAGCGAGGTGCATGGCATGAAGTATTTGATCAACAAATACATTTTGGACAACACAGTTTTATAAAGGCTGTGGATGCTCTCTCTATTGTCTGTTTTCAGTGGTCTATACAGACCAACACAGAGTCATTTAGATTTAGTGCAGAAGAGAGGTTTGCAGAACGCAGAGAATTTTGGTGTGAAGTTCTCAGTGGCAAGGAGACATACTGGTTTTGAAACACAGACAATATTGCCAGATACTATGTAGGACATCCAATCAGGTCTAAATTTCAGATAGCGAGTGAATAGATTCTTATGATGAGCTAGTTCCAAATATTGCATGGATATACTAAAAATAATTATATTTTTGCTTATCTGCAATTAAAATTTAACTGGGCATCCTGTATTTTTACTTGTTAGCTCAGTAACCCTAAATTCAAAAAAGAAATCTGTGGGCTGGGGATTTAGTTCATTGGTTCCACCACCTGCCTCGAAAGCGCAAGGTCCCAAGTTCGATCCCCAGTACCAAAAAAAAAAAAAAATTGTATTTTCTACTTATAGTCTGATAATTGAGCCAAATTTCATTTTTTCTTCCTACATGTGATTACTGTATAAATATTATGGCTAACTTGACAAACATTAAGATCTGATGTAGGTGTAATAATTTAAAATCTATGATTTAAGATAGAGACATTTAGAATATATAGTATGGATGAATACTAGATGGTAAACAACACTGAAAAAAATTTTAGTTTTTACATTTATCCTGCTATGAAATCATGCAAGCAAATGTTTAACTTGTGAAAAATTAAATGATAAATACCTTAGAGAGAGAGCCCAATGTGTTGGGCTATTTTGCTCAGTTTATTTTAGATGCCATCTACAAGTCTGATATATCCCCATGAGGCCATAATTCCTTTTAACTTCCCATTGTGGGAGAATCTTGCTGGCTATAGCAGCAGTGGACTGAGCCATTGAGATCTCCTTTCCTAAAAAAAAAAAGTGACATTCAAATTCCAGGAGTGCAGCCAGCCAGGAGCCTGCAGGCAAAGCACCTTGCAGATTCAGCGGTAAGTCCAGTGGTATGGCAAGTCCAGTCCTCACAGTCTTATCTAATACCTGAGCAGAGCAGAAGAATTTTAAGGCTGATGCTTGGCCCTTCTACATGGCAGGGTGCATGCTATGATTCCTGGTTATATTTTGTCAGGTCTGTCTTGCAGCAGGGGGCTCTATCAAATTCTGCCTTTTTTTTCTATATTCTTTTACAAACATTAGCTCCCAATAAAGCACATGCACCTGGAAGGTTTTGGCTCCTGCCAGGTCCTCAGAGACTGAAGAGGTGGCTCTCCTCTTCCCAGTAGGTTCTCCAACATTTCTGCTGTGTGGGAGATTTCAGAGTTCTCACTTCAGCAGTGTAGAGGCCCCCTTAGGAGGTGAATGCCACTGAAGTTAAGAAAAGTCTTCAGATTTAAAATGCAAGTGTTTGGAGCAAAGGTATTAAAGGACATCATGTTAGATTTCTGTCACTGTCACAAAATTCCTGAGATGTTCAACTTGAAAGACGGAAAGGTCTATTATTCAGGGTCATGGCTTCAAAGACTTCAGTCTATTGTCCCTTGTCCCCCTGGCAGCACAGTACATCCTGGTGGGAGCACGTGGTCCAGGAGGTCTGTACCTCTCCACAGCCAGGAAGCAAAGAATGGAAGAGAAAGGGCCAGAGTTCTAATGTTCTCCTCAAGACCACACCAGATGAGCTCACTTCTGCTAGGCCCCATCTCCTGAGGGTTTCATCACCTGCCAGAAGTCCAGGGGGCTGGGACCAAGCCTTCAATCCCCGAGGCTTTGGGAAACATTCAAGATCCAAACCACATTAGAAAGAGAATGATTTTTAACTTTATTCCGATAGGAATTTAGCACTTGAAGAAAAAATGAAAATGTAAGCAACACATTACATTAACACCTAGACAAACGAGGCTACCGAGAAAAGGGGAAGAAAGAAATTTGGTGTAAACTTCTCCTCCTCACAGACTCTTTGCAATACAAACCACATCTCTGCACCCTCTGAAGGTGCAGACGTGGGAGGCGAGCTTTCCAAGGAGGAGAAGCTACGACTCTTTCAAAGATGAGGGTGAAACGTGTTCTCAGACCCACGGGGTTTCAGGAAGTTCATCTGAAATCTACTGTACAAGGAAAAGTTCCTCGAGGGCATTTTCCAGTCAACTAGAAATGAATCAAAATAATGGACAACTAAAAGAATATGACATGAACAAAAGAGTAGAAAGAAATGAAAGCCACAAAAGTTGGAATTTTTATTTTGAATATGCATTACCAAATACAGTAAAGGAATATTATGAATGTGTTAAAAATAATTGTTGGAAGGAGAAAGTAATAAAGTAAAGGGAAGTTATCGATGTTAACTTGTTTAATCAAATATGAGATTATCGAACACTACAAATGATGGAGAAATGCAAAAGTAATATAGTCAGTCAACATATTTTGTGGCATAAATATTAATTCATGATTGATGCTAAAAGGGGAGTATGTAGGATTTACAACATTCAGCTTCCTACTGAGCAAAAGGAAGCAGCCAATGTTTTAAATTTCTTTTTTTCACTAATGATTTTCACTACTTTTCTATACATAAACATATTGTTTCTGATAGTATGATAATATACTCTATTCAAAAAGTACTCCATGCTTTTTAACCGACACCCTATGTTTAATGTATGGTCTACGTTGCCAAATTGTTTTCCAGAGAGTTTGTAATACTTTCCAGCACCATCAGCGATGAATGACAGAGACTGTCACCCCAGATCCTAGCCAATATGCTGTTAAAATAAAAACATATCCCTACTGTCTTGTTTTAGCTCAGACTCTAAATATTTCACTCATATAGGAGATTTTTCCTCTCTGAAATAAAATGTTGAATTTTACTAAAAATTGAGTTAGTGATATATTTATACGCCATGTGTATTTTTCTCCACAAAATAATTTAAAAATCTGTCTTTGAGACTAGGACCAACTGCTAAGAGCTTTCTGGTTTTAGCAAATATTTTATTTTGGGCCAAAAATTACAGTCAAGTACCTTCAGAATATTTGGTAATAATTACCATCATTCTATTTGATAAGAACCCTTTGGAGAATACACAAAAATTCATTGTATGATTACTTTGCAAGTGATATGTATGATTTTAATATATGGTGTTCAGAGGTTCATTTTAATTTGTAGCACTACAAACAAAAGGACATAATTATGATTTACTGTTATTTTCAAGTTTTTGAAGTAATACAACATTTCATCTTATCATCATCTTTCATCTTGTAAAAAATAGAAAATAGTGTAAAATGTATTATGACATAAAATTCACGTGATATCAAGAAAAGTTAAAGATCTTAAGTAAAAACATAATCCAACCATTAGCATGAGTGATGGAATAATACACTATGATTAAAGAATTTTAATACCAGAAGAGAATTTCAAATTGTGGGTATTCTTTGATTTTATATAAAATTACATTGATAAGGGGTAAAATATACTTTATGAAGTAATGCACATGTCATAGATGGAACTGTACTTTGGTGGGTAGCTTGGAAATAGCAATTTAAACAAGTAAGTGACAAAAATTTTGATCTAGATATTCCAAACTATTCTTTACAACTTTAGGTTTAATAAGGTCTAAAAGACCATGTGACATGTCATGAGTTGCACACTAATCCAGTAAGTTGAAGTGCATTTATCTCATGAGACATTTATGTACCCATTAAGAAGAACAGGAGGCAAAAATAACTGGAAAATATTACCTTCTTATACCACACAGACTCCACATAGATCGATGATATGCATATAAAAGGTAAAATTTAAATGAAAAAATAAGAAAATACGAGGTAACTTTTGTGACTCAGTGATATGGCATAGCTTATTAACAAAACACTAAAATCACAAGCTGTAAGAAAAATAGATTTGCACTAAGATTGCACTAAATAGGGATTTAATATTAGTAATAATAAGGAGAAAGAAGAAGGACAGAGAAGCATGTAAGAAAAGTTATTTGAAATATCAGAAACTATCAAGAAAATGGTACCTTTCATCTGTAAGAAACCTCTACAAATCTACAAGAGAAAAAAACAGGCGAAATGTTAATAGGCAATTTATCTACATTTATGCTTATCTAATATAATATTTTGTAAATTACTTCTCATGCTCATATATTATTTTTCTTTAAAAATAATGAACAAATAACAAATATAAATGTTTAAAAAATACTTTGAGAGTAATGTTTTTATAATACTCATTGTAATGTAACTTTTATCAAAATTACCTATAACACGATGTCTAAAACAATCTTGACCTTTTTTTGGTACCAGGGATCAAACTCGGTACCACTGAGGTAATCCCTGGCCCCAATCTTGAAGTTTTTAAATAATTCAGAGTACATGCTTGACTACACAGGTTCAAACTAGAAATTAATTTTGCAAAAAGATGCCTTAAATAATGTCATTCTATATATAAATAAAACCTTAAACTTTTAAATAACATTGTATTAAAAATACATATAGTCTAAAAATGTTTTGAAATAAATGACAATTAATATATGACATTTCAAATTTATGGGATGAAATTAATGACATGCAAAGAAGGAAATTTTTTTTTTTTGGTACCAGGGATCAAACTCTGGACGTTGGGCTTGTAAGGAAGGCATGGTGCCACTGAGCTAAATCTCTGGTCCCTCAAAGAGGGAAATTTTGAGCCTTACATATACATTTTAGAAAATCCTAATAAAAAAAAATTCTTATATCTACATCACAGGAAATTAGATGAAGAATATAACATGGAACCCAAATATAGTAGAAAGTAGGGAATATTAACAATAAGAGCATTAATTAATGAAATAAAAAATATATAATAGAAAGATTCAAATCAGCCAATTATTGCATATTATAAGAGTACTAAAACTCAAGCAATTCTGACCAGATTAATCAGCAATAAAAGAAAATATAATGACTAATATGAGTAATATGAGGGCTAAGCATGATAAATGAGTTCAGATATATACCAAAAGACATCTGTTAAGAATATGATAAAGACATTATTCATAAAAATCTTAAACTGGAAACCATCCCAAAGCCAATCAACAGGAAGAGTATGTAAATTATGAAATATTCCTACAGTGGAACACCATACAAGAATGAGAATGAAAAAAATTTCATTTCATTGCATGAATGAATCTCACTAATGTAACAAAACATAGATTGAACAATATAAGATGTAGACTGAACAGCTACCATATGACTCCAGCTATATTCAGTTCTTACAAAGGAAAACTAATGCATAATTCAAAGGCTTCAGTTATTTCTGGAATGAGGGCAAGAAAGACTCAGCTTTGATGTTGTGAATGTTTTATTTCTTGATTTGGGGTAATGGTTATATGATCTTTTTGTGAATTTTATCAATAAAATAATTTGTTAGTTAAGGACTTCTCTGAATTTAAGCTACACTTTAATTTAAAAATAAGTCAATGAAAAAATATCCAGAGCACTGTGCTTCTTTTAGTAATGTGAAATGAAAACTTTATTTTTAAAAACAGAAAGTATTTAAAGTCTATTAGGCAAAATTCTACTTTGATTCATCCCAAACCACCCCTCTAGTTATTTTTAAGCATCAAAGATAAGACTTTAAAGTCAACTAGAATTTTATTACAATGAGTACTATAAAAACAATAAATAAAATAATAAAATAAATAAAAATTCCTATATCTTCTCTAAATTCTTGTTACAGTAGAGCTTGAGAAAGATGTGTTAAAGTTTATTTCTCTTTTTCATTCTGTCAGTGAGCATACGCATTTTAATTGTCATATGTTTTTGATAGATTTACTTTCTTAATGTCTTGATTCATCTAGATTTATCTGTAGTTGTATATTGTGTCTTAAAATATACTTTTCCTAATATTAGTCACAACAACTTTCTTTTGATTCTCATGCATTCTTATTTTTAATGTATTTTTCTTTCAAAGAACTTATAGAATTATTTTTTACAGGGTTTGACAAATATTTCTTACTTAATATATTTATTATACTAGCAACTAATGTAATTATTGTTATACTTGTATATTTTTAATCTTGCTTTCTGTCTAATTTTCTCTATTTTTTCTTCTATGTTTTTATTTTGTCATTTCATCTTCCCTCTGTTAGTATTTTTAAACAAATTTCATTTTTTTTCATGTTCCCTGAAAATATCATCATGTGTTCTTCAAGAAATTTATCGTTTTAACAATTTTTGAAACACTCAAAAAACTTAGAATACTTCCATTCAATTTACACAGAATGTTCAACTGTATGTTATGGGTAAAATGTAGTTTAATTGGGTCTGTATTTAAGATACAATAAGATATTATAAAAAATTTTATGTAGTCCATAATTATTTTTATTTACCCACATATTATCTTCTTTCCTCTTTCAATTCTTCCATCTGGCCTCATTTTTATTCTGTCTAAAGGATTTCCTTTATTGCAGATGAGCTGACAGTGAATTTTATGTTTTTGTTTGAGATTGTTGTTATTTTGTTTTTAATCATGATTACATGTTCACTGGGCATCAAATTATATGTTGGCAATAGAAATATTTTTGCATCACTTTGAGGATTGGAGTCTCTTGCTCTCTGAACATCACCATGTTGAGAAGTCTGTTTTCAAGTTTATTGATGATTCTTTAAAAATGTATGTCCTTTCTCTGGCTTCTTTTTTTTTTTTCTTTTTCTTTTGGTACCAGAGATTGAACTCAGGTCCTTGTGCTTGCGCAGCAGGCAACGAAACCACTGAGCTAAATCTCCAGCCCCTCTCTGGCTTCTTTTATGATTTGTTAGTGTTGACTTTTGCTTTTGATTTTTAAAAGTTTTGATCTGATATACCCAAATGCCATTCCTTTGTATTTATCTTGTTTGGAGTTTAATATATTTAATTACATTTGAAAAATTCCTAGTCATTATCCCTTAGATATGTCTTCTGCCTTATTATCTCTTTTTTTTCATCCTGAAATTCCAACTGTATATATGTTAAACATTTTTTATTTGGATACAAATTTTTTTCACTGTTTTGTTGTTGTTTGGTATTTTCCATTTATTTTTCTTTTGTTTTCTCTCTCTCTCTCTCTTTCTCTCTCTTCCTCTCTCCCTCTCTCCTTTTTTTGGTGTTTATGTGCTCCAGTCTGAATATTTTCTTTTAAACAATCTTCTAGTTCACTAATCTTCTCTTTAGTTGTATTTAATTTTCTAAGAACCTATCATTTGATTTCTTAATTCTGATTGTAACATTTCTTACAGAATTTATATTAATTCTTTACTCATTTCACCTTTGTATCTCCTTTTTGACCATGTTAATCTTGAACATATTAATAATTAAAAATAATTATTTTAAAGTTCATGCCCAGTAAGTCAGATATCTCAATCTCTGATGGTCTATTTCTATTTTATTCTTATTTCTGTAGCCTGTTGGTTGGTACTTCTCATTGTGCATTCAATGCATTTTTAATTGAATACTTAACCTCACGTAATAAAACTTTAGAGACAGTTTGGAACTAAGAAAGGCATTATTATCTTTCTATGAGCACTTATTTTTGCAGTTTAAAATGACCTATATTTATTTAACTCAATCATTAATTAGGTAGGTTTAAAACTGGACTTGGGCCTTTTACAAATTATTTATTTTCAGTTTTTATTTAATCCTGGGGCTTATATTTTTGCAGTGCCAGGTGACAATTCTGGCTGCTTCCCAGAGCCCTTTCACCTTCTGGGCTTTGAACTTCAATATTGTTCCTGGGCTACTAGAAATTGCCTGGACCTCAGTGCAGATTCTCAGCATCTCAGCTGACAATTCTGGCTCTGCTTATCAAAGAATTAGAAATTACCTCAAGGAGAAATGTAATATCAAATGTGGAATTGATTTCTGTGTGGTTTGCTTTGTCTGGAATATTAGCCTCTTTATCTTTGCTGCCTATCAATAAATAGCTGTTGAATTCTTAAATATTTTATGTGTGCATATGTGTGTTTGTGATTTTTATTCAGGTAGTTTAGTTTTGACCCACAATTTCTTCACTTCTGTATTCGTTACTCCTCTGATTATTAACAGATCAAAGAAATCTTTCATTAAATATACAGAAACCTTTAGCTTATTTTTCTATTGACTTCATCTTAAGATACAAATATGAATTTCATTTCATAGAAAAATGTTGAAACTTACCTATTCCATTTTTTAAGGGCTATTTGTAGTTTTTAATTCTACCCCCAAATAACACTTCAAGCTGTATCTTTCAAAATATAACTCCCCCAGTGAGAAATATTATCAGAAATGATTTTTAAAACTTTGATAGAATAACTGATATTTAGAAATAGTTGTTTATGCTACACATAAAGATTAATTCATACATTTGATCATGCTGGAAAATAAATAGATACTGCCTTTGAAAATTTACAGTACATCTATGAAAGTATCAGTTGCAAATATATAAAATAAGCATTTTTTCATTTAAATATGATCTTTCACTTAAATATGATCTTTTCCTTTTTAAAGAGATCTTCCTAAATTTTAAGGGCATTATTGGTGCACATATTTGCTAAATAAAGGTTTTCTTGGCCATGTTGAAAAATTGAAATACGTATAGCTGGGGATTTAGCTCAGTGGTTCCAGCACCTGCTTCACAAGCGCAAGGTCCCAAGTACGATCCCTGGTACCAAAAAAAAAAAAAGAAATATGTATGAAATTTCACCCTAAATTTATTATGATTCCTTTTGGCTATAGATTTTAATTTTTTGAAGAGTTTATAAGCAAAAAGCATTAAAGATGCACATAGTTAAATTATTCTAACAAATCTTTGTAATAATTTAAAATAAATTAAAAAAATAAAAATTCAAATTACATACAAAGTAATTTGGCTTTCTAAAAACATTCATTTGCTCCCTGTTACAGTGCAGCTTGTCATGGGTGACAGTGGTGCTTTTTGGCTGTGTCACTAAACCTCAATAGCAGGAAAAGTGAATGAGCAGAGAATTCAGATTTAAAAATACAGTGTTCTAGCTATTGGCAGATGTCAAGGCAACCTGAGACTTAATGAATACTAAGCTGCAAATCTGCCATCCTTATCTGTCTGCAGCACAGTTGACAAAACAAGATAGTCTTGATGTCAAAACAGATGGAGCAGGAAGAAAGAAAGAAGAGACTTGGGCAGAGTTAAATCTAGCTTTCCTTTTCTTTTTTTATTCTCAATTATCTCCTAAACAAACCCTGTGAGTATCCAAAATAAAACTTCTACTAATCCACAGAAAATTAATCAGAAATCCTCCTGTGCTGCAAGTTTCAACAATTTGGTAGGTAAAATCATGTGGACCAACTTCTTTTCTTCCTGTTAAAGCCATGGGACTACATAGTCCTTGTCTGAGAGCCAAATCTGCATATGGGTACATGGGAAACTGAAAAAGGCCATGGTACTTGACCTGTCCATACTGAAACACTGTTGCTTTGACTCCCTGATTTGCTTGGTTTTTTTCTTTTTTCTTATCTTTTTATTTATTTATTTATTTATTTATTTATTTATTTATTTATTTCACTTGGGACTCATGACATGTTGGGATCCCCCATCTTTCCATCCTGGGCCTACACCCAACATTCTCTCCTAGCTCAATGGTTTCATGATTATCTACATGGGCAATTTTTACCCAGTCGCCAGACTCCTTTCTGAGTGGCACTCTTATAAATTCAATTGTATAGTAATCATTTTTTTCATGTTTCAGTGATTCTATTTCAATGTGTCTTATACCCATCTACCAAGCTAGAATAATGAGAATCACCTTAATTACTCTTGAATCTTAAACCTGCTCTACATGCCTACCACATACTCAAATTATCTGCTTTTAGCCTGTGCTTCTTCAAATAGTTTTCTCATAAGTAAATTGAAACAAGCTGCTTTAAACAAATACCTATATTGCTATCCATCTGAAAGCACTTCAATGACATAGTACCTACAGAATAGAGAAGAAATTCCTTCAGTAGGTGTGCAAAGTCTTTGCATGATTTGATACATCCCTACTTCTTCAATTCTTACTATCCTTCATTTAGTATGTGTTTACTAAATGCTTCTTACATGTAATGTTAGCAAAGGTCGGCATTGTCCTTTGTACAAGAAACCCGGTTGTGTTGGTGGAGCGAAAATATTTTAAAAATAGATATATAATTATAAAACAAGAAAGTGAAAAAAATATATCAGGAGGAGACTTGACCTAGTCTGGAGAGCTGGGAAGGTTTTCTTGATCAAGTGGCATTAGATCGAATATCTAACCAATGGGTAGGTGTTACTAAGAGTTAAAGAAGATGAAATCAAGGATGTTAGTGTGGTGGGGAAGCCTTCGGGATCTTAGATACAACATTTGCAAAGGCCCTGCAATGGGAGTGAGTTACATTTCAGGAAATGAGAGGGGTTGAGTGTGGCCAGAATAGAGTGAAAGAGGGCACATCAAGAAAGCAGGAGGGAACTAAAGAGAAAAGTAAGGACCAGGTCTCTCCTTTGTCCTCATGGGCTCTGTTCAGAATTTGATGCTTTATTCTGAGAACAAGAAAACACTGAAGTCCTTTGGAGCTGTAAAATAACATGACATATATATATATATATATATATATATATATATATATATATATATATATTTTGAAAAGAACCCTCTGGCAGTAGTGTGGAGTAAAAATCTGAACAGCAAAATATTGTGTGCGTTGCTGATTGAACTAAAAATTTTCCCAGCCACTTTTGCAAAATTGGCAGTGTCTTAAATTTACCTTGTGACCTGACCTAGAAATTGCATTCCTAGGTATCTAAGCAAAAGAAGCCACGTGTCTGCACATAAACTTGTGTATCACTGTCCCTAGTAGTATTATTCATAATAGTTAAACGTAAAAACAACTCCAACACCCACCAACTGGTGAGTGGATAAATAAAACAGGATATATCTATATACAATGACATACTTTCTGTAATAAAAAGGAACAACGTTCTTAGACATTCTCCCACACTGATGGACCTCAAAAATAGCATGCAAAATCCATGAAAACAGACACAATACAATTTACTGTACAAATTCAAATCCGTGAATTGTCCAGGTAGGAAAATCTATGGAGACAATGAGCAGTGCTCACCCAAGGGATAGAGGTGGACAGGAATGGCTGTGAGAGCTAATGGTCACAGGAGATCTTTGGGCACTAATGGAAGTGTTCCAAAATTGGATTGTGATGATGGCTGCACAATATTTTAAATATAATAAGAATCACCAAATTCTACACTCAAAGTAAATGAGTTTTAGGACATGTAAGTAATTCCTCCATAAAGCTGGTGAATGCTTAAATGAATGAATAAATCAGTAAGTAAACAGATAGCTAGAGAAATCAGTTGTGCTTACTGGAAATCCAGTGAGGAGGTCACTGTGACAGCCTACATGAAAGACGATGGCTGATGCTGGTTGATAGCCTACAGGAAGAGAACAGGCAAAGTCTAAGACATATTTAGGAATTAGAATGAGCAAGAATGGAGGATCGATGGAGCATGGTCATTTTGGATTAGACTCTCAGCTCTAGAAAGGCCAAACTACTTGTGAGTACTTGAACACTCCTCTTCTTCATCTTCCTCTTGGTGTGCTTAACACTAGGCTCTTTTAGAGTGGCTTGTACACCTTCCTCTACCTTGTATAACTATGATTGCCCTTTGAGACTCAAATCAGGTGTGATCTCCTCTTGGAAGCCTTCTCTGGCTCTCATCACCTCTACGTGCATTCCTTGAACTTTTTCGTCTTATCATTTTCTTGCACACATTAGTTTACATATTCATGACTCTCTCTTGATAACATCTGTCAAATATCTGATACTTGGGGTCTTTGTCTCCCTCAAATCATCCCCACAAGGCATGACTAACTGACCACATCCTTTCCTCCTGAGGCAGGTTACCCCTGTTTTTTTGTAGACCTAGGTATTAAACCCAGAAATCTGCATTAAGATATTTTCTCAGCCCTTTATTTTTCATGTTTTATTTTGAGATCAGGTGTTGCTAAGCCAGTAGGTCACCCAGGACAAGCTTGAAATTGTGATTCTTCTGCTTCAGCATCCCACATGTCTGGGATTGCAAATGTAGATACAGCACCCCTTTAAACAGTGACACAAGTAGCTCTATTAACCAATTGTTATTGAGAGAGCTATATAATCTTTGGGTTATATCTGCTCCTTAATGTGACATCCTCAGATACAAATGTTATTTGTCTAAGTGTCCCCGACATCAGACACACTGAATAGATTACAATAAATGAGTAAAATCCTTTCCAGGGAGGTATGTCCAGATATATCTAAACTTGATATACAAAGCAATTATCCCTACCTACCATATTTCTTCTATAATAATGGCTTCAGATTTTCATCCTTAGCAAGAAATTTGCTGAATATCAACATAATTTCATCCCATTTTTTCTACTAAATCCTGTGTTTTGTTGAGTGTAGGCATGGTCCATGGTCTTCCATCATAAGCCACCAAACTGCAGTCCATTGTGGGGTCTGTTATTTACAGAAGTCTTTGTATTTCAGACATTATTCCTTTGAGAGCTAAAGCTTTCTAAGTCAGGCATCAAGGTAATGATTTAGTTATTTATTCCTTTGAACCAACTACTTTAGTGACTCACTTTTGTCTCTAACCCATGCTATTATGCTCTAATCCATACATTAGTTCCCTTCAATGCAGATGACACAGAATGTTGACTTAGGGTGATTTTGCAATATGCACATTAACAAAGACTTTGTGAGCAGGAAGAATACCAGTTATTCAACCAACTTTAAGAAAATAGCTGAGTGGGAGACCAGCTTAGCAGGGTGTTAAACATCCATTAATAATGGGAGAGAGACAAACTTGACGGTTTTGATTTTAGTTCAGATAAGCACTTCCAATTTAGGGCTCCCCTAACTGTATTTCTGAATTTCTGTTTGAGGAAATCTGGCCTGAGTACCCTGGATGTTCACCTGTCTGAAGATAAGACAAACATTTTTATAGTAGCTTAGGTAACAATAACTCTCATGTAGTACACATTAAAATTATTGTACATTTGAACTTTGGGGGATAATCCCATTTTCAAGAATCTGACCCTGTTTTTCCATATAGCTATGTGTCTCCAATTACCTGTACTGACTTTTGGTTTTGAACATAATGCCACTATAGCTCGAAAATTTACTATATGCCCACTTGGAAACTTTAGCCAATCTAGTTCCACTCTCAGGGCAAACATCCTTACTGTTTTCCTTTGCTTTTTGCTTCCTACAATATCTTGTATTTGCATTTTCCTCTTTCCCCACCAACCTATAAGTTCTTTGTAAACCAAGACTGTGCTGTTTAATTTATCTTCAATGAGCACCTCTCCATTTCTGTGTTCAGCAAGTGGTACTAAAAAATTGTGATATATATATATATCTCCAATATATATATTTATATAAAATATATTTTAAAATATATATTTATATATATCCAATATTAGAATTATTTCTTCCTAGTTTGTGGGGAGTTTTACCACTGTTGAAATGGTTATTTGCTTCTCATTTTACAAAAAAGAACTCATTTTCTAATATGTACTATGTGATTACTATATGTCCTTCACAGTGATAGTTACTTTTCATGGGTGTTCTCCGTAGTACTCACAAGCCATTTAAGACATAAGCACTATTATTGTTACCCCTTTAAAGATAAGAAAATTGAACAGAGTGAAATAACGCTGCTATGATCACACTGACCATTGAGTTGGTGGTAAAGACTACACTCAAAACTGGACCTGTACCCTGAACCCCATAAGTTCCCTTTCATTTTACTTTGGGGAAGACATCTATTTTCATGCTTCACATTTTAGGAAGAGAAGACAAAAGTTTGAGTTTAGTTTGATTTAGTTTCTTATGCATCACTCGTCCCCAGGAAAATTTAATCCTTTCTTATGGGTGCTGAGGTGTGTGTCTTTCCTGTTCTTGATGTCACAAATCTAACTCATCAGCAAACCCTGTCATCTCCACCTACAAAATTGATCCAGAGTCTCACCACTTCCCATGATTTCCATTGCTACCAGCCTGCTCCCAGCTAGTGGCAACTCGAGATTCTCGTGTCATCCACACTCTTATCAGTGTCTTTCTTGCATCCCTGCTGACAAATCCCTAGCAGAAGTCAGAGTGTTCTTTCAAAAAAGGAAATGAACAAGTCATCCCATGTCACACACTGTCCCTAATCCCAGGGACAGATTGAGATCACAGTAAAGGGACAGATCTTTCCAATGGTGCTACACCATTTGTAACCCCTGTCCACCCTCACTTTTGTGACGCTGCCCTCTCCTACTCTGCCTGGCCTGCTCTCTACCTCAGCTATGCCACCTCTTTCTGCACCTCCAACTCGTGGCCCGTTCCCAGATCTTTTGTATTAATCATCACAAGAGTCTTGAAATCTCTTCTCAAGGAGAAATGAATAGATTTATTTCTCACTTTCTTCAACTTTTTAAAATTAAGTCTCCCTTTTTATTGAGGCCTCTACTGATTGTAAACTTTTAAGTTATTATGCACTCTTACTTTTTTTTTTCTTTTTAACGTTTATGTACTGCCTAAACACATAGCATCTAATGTACTACAGAGTTTGGTTATGTGTTTAATGTCTCTTTTAACCAAGTAGAATGAGACACACCCTGAGGCCAAAGTTTTCTATTTGGTACATTCCGAAAATCCTCTCTAGGACCGGGGTCATAGCATTGCATACAATAGGCATTTTAAAAATATAGTAGAATCAGAAACTCTTGTATTTTAACTTGTCATATTTTTTTACCACTGCCCTTCAAACTAGTTGAAGAAGAAATTTCAAAATATTTTAGAATTGATAATTACAACTTTATGTAGCAAAATAGCAGGAATGATTTTCTGTGGTTAATTGGTTTATTATCTTGCTAGCATTTGAGTAATTTAGATTTTCATGTAAGCTATCTACCAGTCACTTGAGAAAAATTATAGAGCTTTCCTCTAACCAAAATTGCTTTCAACCTTCTGAAATGTAGATTGGTGCTGAAACAAATTCTAGTTTACCCTTAGACTCTAATTATAGCTTTCTCAAAGACATTTACACTTAGTGTCAGGCAATCTTAATTTTACTATTGCAAAAGAAAACAGCACAATAAAGATGAAAAACACTGTCAGTTATCTTATTTCTATGAGAGACACGATGCAAGTACTTTTTAAGAAAATGTAATACAACGATGTTCGTATTTTTGACTGTGTATTACACTGTAGTTAATCAGATGCTGAATCCATTCTTTGTGAGTTTTATATAAAATTCTTCAAACTTATAACTTTCTATTAGATTCCAAGATATGTATTTAAAAGCATAAAATTGGTGATAGTTGAGCATATTCTTTTACAATGATTAATGAAATTATTGAACCAAATACTGAAGAAATGCCAAAGTATAAATCTTGCATATATATTTTTGAAGCTAAGCTGTTGTCCATATGAATAAGAAGCAAACTTTTTTGGTTATTTTAAATTCACCTGCTCATTTGTGCATTCACGCAAGCCCTCCCCACTCCGTAACTATTATATTCAGTGTATAATTTACCCTAAGAATGTACAAAGTATAAAAATAAGATCTAGAATTTCAAAGAATGTATTAACTAGATAGAAATATATCACCTTCATTATGACTTTTGCTTTCTTTTACTAGACATTAAATACTGAAAAAAATTGGGCTGAACTAGGCGAGAAGACAAGGAATGAGGAACTAACTTACACTGACTTTGGACACTGGTATTCATCTTGGGTCTCCTCCAAAGCCCTCTGTGTTAAAGGCTCGGTCCTTTCCTTGGTGCTATGGGAAAGTGGCACATGTAAGAGGTGGAACCTAGTGGAGAAAGTTCTGTCACTGGGGGACATGCCCTTGAAAAGGACATTGGGACTCTAGCCTCTTCTCTTTTCTTTCCAAGGAGGCTGCCATGATGTACTCTCCTGCTACCGCATCCAAGTGACCTAAGGTTGAAAACTCTGGAATGATGAGTCATGATAAACCTTTCCTTCATATAAGTTGTTGACCTCAGGTATTTTGTAACAGTGATATAAAGATGAGTACTAACACAAGACCCTTGAATGGGGCAAATTTCACTCTGAAAATGAAATCATCTGTATCATCACTGTCTAAATGAGGTTCAGATAGATGTGTTGAAATAAAGCCACCTCTACTCCTGCTTCCTTTCTCTAACATCTTTCAAAATCCTTTCTATTTTTTCTATATTACACATGTGATAATGCTGCACACAAGTATTCTGTTGTTTCTTTAAAATACACTGTAGCCCTCTGCCTCACTGAGAGAACCATCATTTTCCTTCAGGAAAGCCTCCTTCATGTCTGCTTTAGGAGATGGATCTGTGCCAGTACTCCCAAGACTTCCCTCCCGCTCTTTTGTCCTTCTCCTGATATCACACATATGTATTTTAAATTACGGAAATCATCTGCTGATTTGTCCATTTTCCCTGTTTAAGACTGTTAGCTGCTTAACAGGCTTGTACTATGGCTACCTTTCCTTTGAGACAGCTCATGTAGCACAATAGTGGCACTTAGCTAGCTGTTTCATAAATATTAACTAAATAAATAAGTTGCATGATATCAAATTGCAACTTAAATATTTGAATTAAGGACATAGTAAAGGGAGTAGTTAATTTTTAATAATTCACCAATGCTTAGATAAACAGGCTTAGATGCTTTCAAAATATCTTAGTTGACAAGGGGGTTAGGGCACATTAATGCATGCCCAAGGTGTGTAAGACTTTGCATAAGTAAGTAATTTACTGTATAATTTTTTGTACTTTTGCTGTCCAAATATCCAAAAAATTAGGTTGAATAACCTTGAAGAGAGTTGAAATTAGGAAAAATTAAAAATATGACCCAAGAAAGACAGAAGAAGGAAAGTATGTAAAAATGTACTTGTTCAGTCTTGCTACTATTTCATGGAGTCAGTCTTGGTTTAAAGCATAATAAGCAGACCCTGGCTTGTCATACCTACTTTCTCCCAGGGATTTGAAACCATAATGAAAGCATTTTAACTCAGTGGTAACTGGATTAGAGTAATGCAAGAACCTGCCACTTTGGGACCTCCTGCTTATGTCCCAGCCTGAATAAATGTGCATGGAAATTATTTTAAACTGATGGCTGTGCAGGATCACAAGTTATAGTAATGTTGACAGTCTCAGCTTGGAACCTGGCAAAAGAGCAAAAAAAAAAAAAAAAAAGAGTGAAACAGGGATTGAAAACAGCTCATTTGCTGACATGAAAGCAGCACTCAGAGGTTTAGATGTACAACCTTTGCAGGTCAATGGTGACAATATTTGCAAAGTGCCACCAGCATCTTTACTGCAAATTGAAGCAGCTTAATATGGATACTTGCTGCAAATCTCAAGCAATGTGATTTCTTTTCCAGCCTCCAGTACTCGCCAGAGGCCATAAGAAGAAGTTTCATAGACTTACCGTGTATGAAAGGACACTAAATCTTCTATCTCCTGCAGGCCAAATAGGAAATGAAAAGGTAGAGTTGTCACATTCTGTAAGAGTTGACTATCTTGGAAGTAATCCAATAGGTTTGTTCCTTTCAAAAGCAGCTGATGTTTCCTTATAAGTTCTGCGTTCTTTATTCTACAGGTTTATTGTACTCTGTGACAGAGGCAAAACATCTGTTAGCAAAGACAAGGGAGGAGAGGGAGATTTTCCATCTTCCTTATGAACATTCACAAAGAAATACTGATAAATTTACTGTCACTATGAAGTGACAGCTTATCACTTTCCAAGATCCCTGGTTTGCAGAAGTATCAAATGGTTCATGACTACTAGAAACCGAAGTGTGAATATTCTCCACAGCAGAACTGCACCTCAGCATCAAATTTAGCTAAATGGAACCAGAAAGAGGATTCAGAAGGGATATAAACTCAGTGTTGTCATTACCCAACATTCAGTATAGTCCTAGAAGTGCAACTCCACTTCCTATAAAGGGTAGTTTTTCTTTCAAGGAAATCCTCTTGCAATCCATCATTTCACTGAACTGTATTTGGTTCCAGGGAATCAGGAAAATAGCTCAAGCCATAAAACTATTTCAACAATACCTCTAAACTGTTATGGAGTTTTGTTTCCTTTCCTCAAGAGGGATGGGTGGTGGGGTCCCTGTAAATGGATATTCTGAGGTCAGATGGGTTTACACTTGTGGCATATGGGTGTGTGACTGTGGAAGGTCAGGATTAGAGCGAGCTTACCTTGGCACCAGCCGTACCCAGAACTATCCAGAATGGGGTCTGGTGCATAACAGATATTGTTATATTGCAATTGCTTATTGGATTAGATCTTACTAGACCAATAACCAGTGTGAAGGATTCATCTGCCCGTGAATCTTTGGAAAAGTATGTCCATGGCCCCAACTACTTACAGTATGCATTCATTTATTTGTTTATTTGTTTATGAGTTTGTGTCTCATCTCCTTGCACAAGAACTGTGAAACTTTTTCAATTCACACTTTTTCACAATGTAGGCAGTTTGAATTTTCAACTCGTTTTTTCATATGTCAATGGGGTTTGTATTTGAATTTTCCTTAATTTTTGAATTGGGATTAAAATTAGTAAAGTGATTGATATACAATAGGGAAGACATGCCAAAAACCATCTATGTTTTTAATTTTGAAACTCAAATATTGGCTTGCTTGGGACTGAACCTTAGGATTATGTGATTTCTATTCTCTTGTATTTTTGTTTTACCATTTGTGTGTGTGTTCCTCTATTATCTTTTTGCTTCCTACTTTACACTTTATACATCATACCTGCCTACTCTTCTATAAAGAAATCAGTCTATGACAGTAGGTACAGTGTAAACCTCTGCCTTGATTGCAGAAATTAACCCTCAAACTTCCCCAAACATGCCAACAACAGGGAGCGATTTCAGTCTTACAATGGACTCAAGCAGCTGGTATAGTTAGAATCTAAGGGCAGCTTTTCTGTTTCTTGCTACTTTTTCCCCCTTTTCCCTCAGCAGAAGCTAAAACTTTATTATAAAACCACAGATAAGTATATCAACTGCTAGGAGTCTGGCACGTCAGAATACAAGGAAATAAGAGATAAGAGAATTTGGTCAAATACAAAAAGTACTGTGGAATTTAAACCAAATGACAGCAGATAAGGCTTTCTCTGAGTTTCTATTAAAAATGTAATAAATAAGAGATCCAAAATTTTCTCCTAGTCCAGAACTTTTGTTCCTATATTGCTTGTCACAAATGCATAGTATTTTTGTCAAAGCACAGATTCTATTCACAGTTGCAAACACATGCTCTTCTGGAGTCATGTTACAGGTATGACAGCTTCGGATTGATTTCCTATGAGTCTTTCAGCAAAGTCTAAGATTTGAATAAACAGACTTTATTTACACACTTAAGGAAGAAGCTCCCTAAGTCTGTATGGAAACCTGTGTAAAAGCAAAGAGGACTCAGTGAGATCTCCAGGAATCAGAACTCTAAATCTACAAAGGAATGTTGAGAACTTTCCTTATGATGCTCCTTAGGGAAAGAAAATACAGAAATTTTTATTTCATTGGATTATCTTATTTCCAATGTATGTAATTCTGTAAGGACCCCAAGGTTCTGTTAGTAATGATTCTTAGAGATATTTCATGATCCATTATGGGATTGAAATTGACCGAAATCAGATAGATCTTTAAAAGTGTATATGGTCCATCTCAATAAGTTTGCATAGATACAAGGAGACCATCTTGGTGCCTTTGATCTTAGGGAGAGAGGAGAGACAGGAAAATCTAGACGAGAAGAGGCCCTGCTGGCATCCGGATGGCAGGGTCTCTGGAGTCTGCCCCTTGAGTTTGATCTGTGCTCAGGTGACGGGCTCCTGTGGTGTCTGCTGCTTCTCAGAAGGGCAATTGCCCTAATCCATGAAGTGTCTCCCTGCCTAATATGGAGCATGAGCCACCCTCAGCCTCCCTCACTCCCAGTCTCTATCTGCCCAAAAGGTCACTGTATTTGGATAATACGTAGTATTCAAGCCATTTTATTTTATATCTTTTGTTCTTCCGTGATGTATGTGTGTATATGGTTTTTGTGGAGTTAGATTTATGTTTTTAAAGCATTCAGTTATAGACAGTTTCAGACTATGATGTCTATGTATCTAGTAGCTTGAAAAAAAATAGGCCAAACCTTATGTGATTCATTATATTATGCCAGCTGAAAGATTGGAACACTATTATCAATGTTCAGGAATAATTTCCATTGAACACAGGAATAGATCCTTCCTGGGTACTAAATTCAGTTCCATAAATAGGTTACATTACGCTAATAGCTCTGAGTATCAAATCATGAGTGACTGTAACTATCCACAAGCAAAACCAGAGCCATTTATGAATAGGTTGTGTGGATAATTGTGGCATTTTTAATGTCATGATTCAACACCTAATTTGTTAATAGTTCAAGTTTGAGTGCCCTGTTATTTTATAGTATCAAGTCTTAGATTTTCTAGGTAAAGAGAGATGATGCTATTCAGAAGGCATTAAGAAATCTAACTATATGTGGACCATGGATGAAGAAGATGCAGTCTTCCTAAAGTTAACTATTGAGATGCTCATATAATTATCACAGTTAAGACAGTCTAACTCTGGTGACTTAAAAAGGTACCATTTTGTAAACTATCTAGTTCTCTTACTGAAACAATTTGAGATCTGATATCAGCTGAACATTTCCACTTATTATAAATAAGAATCTCATAAATATTTGCAGCTTCTGTGCTATACTATGACTCAGTATAAGAAATGAATGTGAGACTGAATAAAGGCTGAAAACCTTACCCCTATGTTTCCTATGGTTCCTGTGAAAAAATCCACTTCAGCCTCATATCTGAATAGCCACATAGAGTTCCTTCTTGCCCTGTGCAAAAATAGCTGATTAATGACTAGCTAGAGTAAAATGAATAACGAGTGTGAGGTATGTAGACAGTATCTGCAACATGCCCTTCTATAAGTGCTGATTATCATTATCATACTTCTTACTTTTATTTGTCAATTCGGATTTCTAGGTGAGGGAACATTTATTAATCATCTACTTTTTCGGAGTCTCCTATCAAAACAAAATGTATAGAAACTGGGACTTTTGACAGACTAAGACCATAGGTCCTTACTCTTTGTGTGTTTAATTTCTAAAAATTTGACCATTTATTCTAAATTTTAAAACTGTATGCTTCTGTGTTCATAACTTTATATCACATGAGATAGAATTTCTTGACTAAAGAAATCCTGTCAGCCTCCAATTAATGTAAAAATAATTTCATGTAACATATTGATAAATAAAGCTGTGCTATAACTTGATGATGTATTGACCTCATTCATGGCTTTAAAGGTCATTCATGGGTGAATTTATGTGGGTGATTGTGTGAGTATCCATCTGCCTAGCTTCTATCTGGGTGAGTATCTTGGGAGCAAACTTGGGCCCTTCATTTTGTTTCACAAATTTTGAGTACTGGTTATACCCATAGGATTCTCTGTGAAAGGAAGAAAGAAAGAAAGAAGGAAAGAGAGAAGGAAAGGAAGGAAGGAAGGAAGAAAGAAAGGGAAAGAAAGAGGAGGGAGAGAGAAATTTTTCTTAAATTTTTAGTTATTGAAGTTAAATTCTCTAGAAATCTTTTCATACACACACAAATATATCTATATATATGACATTATTATGTCCTGATCAATTTAATCTTATCTATGATTATTTAAAGACCACTTTTGGGACTGGGTTTAGTTATGTTAGATGAAAACATTAAGTTTTGTACTTTCCTCAAAATGGAAGCATTTTGTCAATATTTTTGAGCTTTAGCATACTGTTAACTAATTATTTGGGATAGGTAATGATATTTCTGAAAGTAATTGTGTAATTATTTCAATAATTAGACAAAAGAACCATGAATGAACATTGCCAACTTTAATCTTCAGGTTTATTTACAGTAACACTCATAATAAAAAAGTGCAAAATCTACCTTGTAGTTAAATGGGGAATATATGAGTAGGAATGCAATTGATTTTAAATTTAGCTAATAAACAAAAACTAATTTAATTTTTGTCTTCCTAAGAGTAGCACCATTGATTTTATATATCATTTAAATCTGAAATCTTGGTCATAATCTTATTAAATATAATACATTATTTTTAGTAATTGGCCATTTATGGTAGCATTTAAACAATTAAATGGTTAGCTAAAACAGATCATATACCAAATTTTTGTTTGCTTTTATATTATTAAATTATCTTAATAACATAATGGAAATGTCAGTATTCATTAAGCACTTGAGCTATTTAAAATTTTAAATATTATAATAATTATGTCTTGAATTAATTACACCTAACTACTGCTTTTTTAAAAACCTAAATAGTTTCCATATTTAAGTAGCTAAGCATTTACTTAACACATAAATTCTATGTTATAATTATAGAGGACTGTAGGTGTATTATATTGTTTCATAAGAATTCTTTGCAATAAAAATTACAATAGGCTGTTTCACTGCTGTCATTTGAACAGAACTAAAGACATACAGACACACACACACACACACACTAGCTCATCAGGCCGTCAACATGTGTGTGTCTTTGTGTATGTCACACCCTCTAAATTCAGGTGGCCTCAAGCTGTGCCATATAATTCCAGTCTCAATTAAACTTCCCAAGGTCAGCAGTTCTGTACTGGGTCAGACATAAATAAGGCAGAGGATGGTCCTAGGGTACAGAAAAGCAATATTTATTCTTTATCCACAGTTCATGGCTATCAAATGAAACCTACCAGGGAAGAAAGACAAGAAAGGCAAACTCTCAAAAGGTAATTTCCACCTAAGCATTGCATTTGTTAATAAAATAAAATAAAATCAGTACATATATATATGTATCAAAACACAATGAATTAAAGGTACTTTGTGTGTAATATTTTTCTCAAAGAGTACAGTTTTATCCAGAGCTCAATGAAGAATATGTTGAAATGATCCCAAATCACTAACCCAGAAATCAAGAGCTCTAATTTCTAATTTTCTTTGTGTCCTGAACCAGTAATGGAAACATAGATAAATATTTTACCACTCTCATTTCCTCTTCATAAAGTGAGAAATTTAAAGTAAACAAATGTATTGTGTTTTCAAAATTGTACCTTGTACTCAAATAAGAATTCCACTTCAGTAACCTTAGCAATCAAAAATCTAAAAAACTAAATACTAGAACCTGGAGAATATACTGAGTGATATGTAATGCATAGGAATAGGTTTTTGGAATATGAAAAATTCCTGAAATAAAAGAGACAAACAAAAAGTATACGAATAAATTAACAGGTCACTCACTGAAGGGGTTATCAAGTTGCCATAAACACTTGCAAAAATGTTAAATCTCCTTATTAACTTGGGTAACGCAAATAAATGATCATGTGACGTGGTTTTACACTCACAAGTTGGTCAAAATTAGTCAACATGGCAGTGATAAGGAGGTGTTAGGAGTAAGAGTCCTATATCACACAAAGCACTGTAAGAATCACACCAGAGCTTCAGGGGTATATTGAAAAATTTGAGGAAAGCACGATAAAAACAGTTGAGCAGAATGTATGTTCTCTGAGCTTCAGGGAATTTATAGTTTCAACTTTAGATTGTGCTATATTCCCCTTCATAATGTTCAGTGCTTGCTGTAATATAAGAGGTGACTCTGGCACCCACAAGCAATTATGGACATTAAGAGGTCCTCTTTGCCATTCTCCCACAGTATCTAGCATTCAGAGGCTCACTTAGCTGCAGGAAATAGAGTTTTATCCTTATTTTTAAAAATAATGCTCAGGACTGAAGCAAGGGCCTTGAATGTGAAGTTCACGTGCTCTATTCCTGAGCTGTATCCCAGCCCCGTGATCCTCAATTGAAGCAAGAGGTGACTCAGTGGCCTATGCACTGTGACACAAGACTTCCAAACATGAACTAAGAAATAAATGCTATATGGGATAAAGAAGTTATATAATAGATAAAAGAGTGGGATGAAAATAGGAAGCACAAACTGGATTGAGGTAAAGCATGACTTTTCTAGGAAGAGGGCATAGATGTCCATCAAAAGTCAGACTAACAGATTTAGAGACTAAACTTAAACAAGATAACACAGACCACTCTGAAAAAGTCATTTATTACTTATTTGAAGTTCACATTTAACTGGTCATCCTCTATTTTATTTGGCAATTCTACATGAAAATGATTAAGAAGTTATAGGAAAAATGGACAGTGGCATTCCTATTTAGGGAGCTTTGAAGAATTTCTGGAAATGAAAGGGAAATAATTCCTCGTGTAGTGCTTAAGAGAGTAAAAGTACTGTATAACAATTCCTCTCCCACAAGAAAGAAAGATATCTAAGAAGAAAACACTGTAGTCCTTGAGGGGAGACAAGGAGGATGGTAAGAGAGTAGCCTAAGAACCAGTAGAAGCAGATAGCTGAGAGGAGGAACCACAGTGGAAATTTTAGGTATTAAAAAATTGGAATTGAATGAACATGCATGCCAGAGAACATTTGAAAGAAGGAAGTATAAATCTTGTGAAAATAATGATTTTTCAATTCGAATTTGGATACAATTCTAAATTATGTAAATCACAACCTATGAATCATTGCTAATGGGGGTGAATGAGTGGGAAAAAGATATAAAAGCATACTAAATTTCTGAATATGTACTTCATTACTTTTGACCTAACATGCATAATCAGGGAAAAATAGACGCATATATACTTGCAGTAATTACAAGGGCAATCATTAAATTAAAGTGACAGTGTTCTGACCCAGTTGTGGACACACAGTAAAGTAAAAAGTAAAGAAACAGAGAAAGCTGAAAGTTTAGCATTCTATAATAAGAACAAATATAAAGTGACAATTATCACTGCCTGTAAGTCTCTCATTAATTAAAAATAATTTAGATTTTGAGTCAAAGGACCATATCAAAAACTTTTTTTGCTAGGATGACTCCAAAGTATGCAGTTGGTTAAAGTAGTGTGAGTAGCAAATTCTTTCAATTTATCAGTGAAAATGTAAAAATCCTGACAAATAATATAATATGGCAACAGGTAAAAGATGGGAAAATGCTCTACTCATTTCTGAATGTAGGTAGCACCGATGATGTCCACGTTAGCACCGTTGTGCAAACACAGCACTACCTTTCTGGCAGTAGCCTCTGAAGTTGGCTATATACTTTTCATTTCATTAATGACATTTCTGAAGTATAAACATGAATACCAATGAATCATTTAAATTTTAGAAGCAAAATTATGAAATACAATCCTACCATATTACATTCACCAGTATGAGCAAAACAATGGTAGTATATGTTCCACTGGAATTTAATAAAAGGTAAAGAAGTGTTATCAATTGGAAATCTATTAATATGATTCATAAAATTGGCAACCAAAAAAGAAAATAAAAACAATCACCGTTACACAAACAAATACATACAAATCAAAATTATAAAAAGTGTTATATATCGCTTACATTTTTAAATTCTTGGCAAATCTGAAATAGATGGTTTTGTAAAAATTAATTTAGAATTTGGGGCAAGATAAGGTGATACTATCGGTAGTCAAAAAGTATTTCTAGCTATATTACATGATAAGAAAAATGTGAAAAATTTCCAAAAAAATAGCAGTAAGAAAATAGACATCACTATTTACAGATATTTTACCATACAGAGAAAAAAATCAACTGAATGACACATTATAAAATATGAAGATATACAAAATATAGTGAGTCTATTGTTTTTTACCCACTAAAAGTAAGAAATTGTCACCTCCCCAAAGACAAAAGAGCTTATTCACAAAAGCAACTCATACATAAATAGCCAAGAATAAAATCATCAGACATGCATAAGACCTAAACATATTTTGTCACAAAATTTTCTCTAAAAAATGTAAATTTGAAAACATCCCAAAGAAATGGACAGTTAGCAAGAGTCCTGGGTTGGATGAATCATTACAGAGGCTAATCAGTGATTTGTTCATTCATTCATTCTCTCATTCATTCATTCATTCATTCATTCATCAAGATTACTTATAGAATATCTACTCTAACCCAGAAACCAACCGTGAGTCACAGACACTGTGGTGAACATTCCAGTTGGAGCTTGATACGCAAGCAAGACACTTCTGATGTGTAAAGACAAGAATGTATGAAGAAAAGTTTTCCCTACTGGGAGGGCATAATCATCATATAGTGAGCATGACGTGGTGCAAGATGAGAAAGAGCCACAAAAGAAAAAGATAAGGAAGCCATAAAATAAAAAATAAAAAAAATCAAAAGTTAATGTCTAATAATCCTGGAAGTTTGAATGATGTGTGGGAAGAAAGAATTCCTGAATCGTTTGGTGGAGCGGAAATTGGCACAATGGATTTAGAAAGAAATTTGATAAAATGCAGAAAGTTGAAGATAAACAAACTTCACTGGCTCATGTTGTCATGTCTGTGTGACTCCTCTGGAGAAATGTTTCCACTTACGTAGAGAAAGAGGCTAAAAATGTTCACCTCAACATTCTTTGCCAAAGGAAAATAAGTGGAATATGGGAGAACAGATACGGTTCTTTATATAGTGGTATAACTTAACAGGTAAAAAATTATTCAATGCATTATATCTATTAAATGTATTAAAACATATAAATCTTAAGAAATTGTCCAATATGTTGACATTTGTTTCACTTTAAAAGATTTAAAATAATGCCATGTACATGTTTTAGATAAAAGCATTTGTATAAAGGCACTAAAACCAGTCGTGGACTGGAAATCATCAACTTCCACACTGTAGTCATGTTTGATAAAGAAAGGAGGAGCATAGATCAGGAGAACAGACTTATAGACAGAGTTGAGGTATTTTATTACTTATGAATATTTAACATCTGCATAAGATTGATATTGAACTTAGGTATTTGCTTAAAGTTGGTTATACTTATCACTGTTAGAAATATTTGATAATTAAGAAAGAAGTTAAGTTTTATAAAGTCAAAATTTACCTACCATAAAATGTAATGCTTTATAATTTCAAAGCAATTTGTGAAAACAAGGACTTAAACATTATATTTCAAGAAAAAAATGAAATTATGTTCTGATATTAACAATCACTTCATAGAAAACCATTTAATAACAAGATAAATGTTTAAGATATAAGTGAAATAACCACATACAAAAGAGAATATACAATAGGATCCTAGTTTTGTGATTTAGAACACATGTGGAAAATGCAGTTGAAGTTGGTACAAGAAAATTAAAATAATGTTTGTCAGATTCACAATTCCATATTTTTCCTTCAAGTTTTTTTCTCTATTTTATAACAATTTGTATGCATGTTTATAATTTGTATTTTAAGGTGGATATTAAAAAGGTAGATAAAATGAAAAGGCTAAACATTATAAAACTTGCTGATCATCTACTGACCCCATACTACAGTCCAGAATATAAGCTGATTGCTGAGGAGATGAATAGAACCAGTGAGAGGACCTGGCATCAGGAAATCCTCCATCAAGCAGCAGACATGGCTCCCTCAATGTCTTTGAGTCTTCTTTGAGCTTGCATTTCTTCAGAATGCTGATAACCACAGTCAAGGACACAGTCGTGGCTGGAGTCCAGGGATGACTGAGGAGGCGCTGATGCTAGCTTTCTCTGGTTTGTCATGTTTTCCTACCAAGGAGTCATTTCTGCAGCTAAATCGAGAAAATAATAATGACTAGTTTGCTGATTAATTTTTAATTTTCCACTAGAAATCATTAACACAAGTTTTAGCTCCTAATGAGCACTCAATAAATATTAACTTGATGTGACACGGCAATCAGGACATTCAAGAGGAAATTTTCTTTTGAAACACAGCCTCCACAGTTTATTCTTCATTAATTGGCATAGTTTAGTTTTTCTGTTCTCCATGATAGCCAAATTAGACCCATTCCAAATGAATTTACACCAAGGTAGGCTTTTCTTTCTCTTGTTTCTCAGAGAAGTGCAACAATATGCCCTCTGGGTCCTTAAACATCTACTTGTAAGTCTTGTGACTCTCACTTGTTCTAAATATTTAGCCCTTACTATTAGCAGGTTAGTGTGACGTACTTCCTTCATCAGTCTTTTCTTCCTTCAAAAATCAATTCCTGTTAAAATCAAATTCTTTCATAGATTATTAAAAACTAGATTACTGTAATAATTCAGTGAGTGCTGGGATAAGATCGGTAAATTATTTGTGGACATGTCATTGCCAGATTTTCTTTGCAGTCATCTCAAAAAGAGTAAGAATAAAAATAAAGGAGTAGAAATCCAGTACTTTCACAAGGCCAAGTTAGATTGCTCACATTTTCTGAGTCAGTAATTACCTTTTAAAGTAAAGATGATGACATGCTCTGCACTTGGGTTTGCGAAGTGGCCCCAGTCTGCTCTAATCACCTAGAGTCGTTATTAAGAACCGCGATTACCCCTGTGAGAGAGCCCAGCAGCAGGACCATGATGGAGCTCCTTTTCCCAGGGCTGAATGGCGACTCTGCAAAAGGGCGCGCTCCGAATTCTCTTTGGAGAACTTACTTGCACCTGCAGGGTCACCCAGATTCACAACAATCCTTGCACCAAATGTGAAGGTGCCCAGAGATGCAAACAGGAAAAGATACAATTCTCAGTAATGATTAAGATTTTATCAGTAAAAATCAAGCCTTTATTGTTTGTAAATTTGTTCATAGATTTGGTTGACTAGATTTTTATAATAATTCAGTGTGTTCAGAGATAGGATGGGTGGATTTTTCCATGCGGGCACCACCGCCAGATGACATGCTGGTTACTTTACAGACATTCAATCCACTCAATGTCTTGTGGGTTATAATCTTTTCTTTACAAGTGAAGAGATTGCTGCCTGCGAAGAGAGGTGACGGGGTGAGGTGACCAAAGCAACACACTTAAAGCCAAAGCAGAACTAAAGCAATAGAAAGGCAGGGCACAGAGTCATTACTGTAAGACTGATGCTAAAATTCTTCCCTGGGAGAGAACCCTGAGGGTGTTTATCTAAAAGGCTGATCCAACAGTTTGAGTCACACCAGAGAAGGGCTTGCACCTCTTGGTGCCAAAGGGAACGTGGGCCAATGCTTAGTAGTGCAATGACAAGAAAGATCGGCTGAGGAAAACCTTGAAAAAGTGCTGACTATCTGATGGGCACCCCCAGCCTGAATCACAAGAGCCTATTTTGCAAAACACTGTAAGATCTGTGTTGGCGTAGAGATGGTGGGAGTAGAGAACAGTGCTTCCAAGGTATTGGAACTCAGAATGGGGTGGAGATGTGACATGAGTGCTGCTATAATTTTAATTTGATAATTAAGGAAGTTGAATAACAGAACTAAGGTTAGAGAAGCAGGCAATGTCCCAGCCATTGTTTGAACTTGTGGCGCCTGAGACCACAGTCTCCATGATAAATAGTTCTAAAGCGCAGAATCTGCAAAATGCTGAGATTCATATTACTCTTAAGATCTAAAAATTTTAGTGTGTTGGTAAAGGAATTTTGGACTTAATGATGAGAAGCTCTAAACCTCTACCAAGAAGGTTCTTTTCCCTCTGCCATAAGGAACCCTGGGCAAGTTAGAAGACCTTAGAATAGAGATTAAAAGTAAGAGAACCAAATAACTCCAAAGGAACTCATTCAAGAAAACTACATTGAAAAAAATCAAAAAAATCCTGGAAAATTACCTGGCAATTTTTAAAATAATTTTTATTAAATAACTTTATTATCAAACACACACATACAAAAAATTAAAACCACTCGGAGAAGAACAATGCAAGGGGAAAAAAACTACAATAATATTCAAATACAGTAGAACTCAGCCAAAAGAAAACTGAAAAGCACTTAAACATTTTTCCATATAACTTAAAAAAGCATCTCAAGCACCAATAAAACACTAGAGGATGTGATTTGTTTCAGAAAGGTCCCCCAAATCAACATTGAACAAATAATGACCTGGAAAACTCCAGTTAGTTAGCAGAGTCCACATAAGCCAAACTTCTCCCTAATTTATATTTCGATACAGTCATATGACACGCAATGGAAACACAGTCCGAGAAATATGTTATTAGGCAATTTCACCAGTGTGTATCCTTATTTACACTTTCAGTTTCTCACACTAGAGAAACTATTCGGTATTTACACATGTGTGTCTCATTTATTTCACTTAAGAGGATGGCCTCAATATGCATCCATTTAGCTATAAATGTCTCTAGTTTCTTGTTCTTTATGGCTGAGTAGTACTCCATTTTATATATAAAAAAAAAACACATCTTCTTTATTCAGTCTCCAGTTGTTGGACACTTGGGCTGTTTCCAAGCTTTCGCTATCACGAACTGTACAGCTATAAACATGGGTGCACATATATCGCTGTGGTATTATTCTTTTAATTCTTTTGTGAAGATACCCAGCAGGGGAATAGCTGCATCAAATGGGACCTCTAGCCTTCATTATTTGAGGTATCTCCATACTGATTTCCACAGTGGTTGCACCAGTCTGCACTCCCACCAACAATGGAGAAGGGTTCCTTTCTCCCCGCACCCCAGCCAGCATTTGTTACTGGTTGATTTCTTGATAGCAGCCATTCTTTGTGGGGTGAGGTGGAATCTCAGTGTTGTTTTCAGCTGCATCTCTCGAATAACCAGTGATGTTCAACAGTTTTTCATATATTTACTTGCTGCTTTTACTTCTTTGTCTGAGAAATGTCTATTCATTTCAGATGCCCATTTTTAAATTGGGTCTTTAAATTTGGGGGGTCTGATTTTTTTCAGTTCTTTATTCTAGATAGTAGTCCTTTGTCTAAGGTACAGTTGCTAAAAATTTTTTCCCACCTTGTAGGTTGTCTCTTAGCTCTGTTGGTTTCTCTTGCAGTGCAGAAGCTTTTTAATAAGATAAGATCCTAGTTGTTGATTCTTTGTGCAAGTTCCCATGCCACTGAGGTTTTGTTCATAAAAACTTTTCCTATACCAATATTTTCAAGAGTTCTACCTAACTTATCTTCCAGCAAATTTAGTGTTTCTGTCCTAATATTTAAATCTTTAATCCACTTCAATCTTAATTTAGTGCATGGTGATAGGCATGGGTCAAGTTTTAATCTTTGGCAGGTTGAAATCCAGCTTTTCCAACACCACTTATTAAATAGGCTATCTTTCCTCCAATGAGGGTGGTTGGCTCCCTTGTCAAAGATGAGATGGCTAAGCATATCTGTAGTTGTTTCTACATATTCTAATCTATTCCACTGATCTGTTTCTTTGCCAATACCGTGTTGTTTTTATCACAGTAGCTTTGTAGTATAGTTTCAATTTGGGGATTGTAATACCCCCAGCCATATCTCTGTTGCCTAAAATTTCTTTTGCTATTCTAGGTCTCTTCTGGTTCCAAATGAATTTTTGGACTGTTTTCTCTAGTTCTGTGAAATATATTGTTGGAATTTCAATCAGGATTCTATTAAACCTATATAATAGTTCTGGAAGTATGGCCATTTTCACTATATCTGTTCTTCCTATCCAGGAACAGGGATATCTTTCTATTTTTTTATATCCTCCTCAATCTCCTTTTTCAACGTGGTATAGTTTTCATTGTAGAGGTCTTTTGCTTCCTTTGTTAGATTGACTCCTAGATATTTCAATTTTTTTGGATGCTATTGTAAAAGGAATTGTTTCCCTTATTTCTCTCTCAGTGAGTCTATTATTTGTGTATAAGAAGGCTATTGTTTTTTGAGTGTGGACCTTATATCCAGCTACTCTACTGAATCTGTCAATTAAGTCTAGAAGTCTTTTGGGAGAGTATTTTGGGTCTTCCATGTAAAGTATCATGTCATCAGCAAGTAATGACCCTTTAACTTCTTCCTTTCCTATTTTTATTCCTTTTATTTCTTTCTCTTTTCTAATTGCTGTGGCTAATGTTTCAATGTTAAACAGGAGTGGTGATAGTGGCTATTGTTTTTTTAGTATCACAAAATCTCCAAAATTTCATGAGTGAAATCTGTATCTAAGTAGCCCGCTGGACCTGCTGATTAGACTGGACAAAAAGGTAGAAGGACAGGAGAGTAGAAAACTATTACAGAGAATTCTTTGCTCCTTGTGAAATTGGTACTCGAAAAACCGACCTGTCCCAGAAAAAGGAGTAGGATTTGGAGACTAAATCTATTTTGAAGGATAAGCTTCACATACATTGTGAAAATTTTTCATAATGACATTTGTGTCTGTAACAATGATAAATTAATCAAAGGCTATGGGTAATAAGACTAGATGTTAGATGCTCTGGAAAACAAACATAAGCAATTGGAGGATGGCTGAATACAACTTCTCATTGTCAACATGTGGCAAGATAAATTCCTTTTTAGAGAAGTGGGTACCACCTGAGTATTTTATATCCTTCAAAAGTTTCCTTGATGAGTGTTTTGTTCCTCTATCCCAGAGGTATGCAATCTTAGAATTGTAATGCCTACCTTAATCACTGATTAAGCCCACTGATGCATTTTCTATTACAACACAGAATAAAAAACCAGAAACATTTGTTCTCATGATAATTCTGCACATTATCTCTGAACATCCTAAAAAGATCCCCCATTTTTGGTTTTCTTTTCTGAAGAATGAATAATCTCATGTCCTTTTATCTTTCCTTGGGGGTCTTGTTTTGCCATGCTTTAATCAGTTTTATTGTTTCCATGTGTACCTGGTTTAATTTTTCCTATCCATTTTAAAATAGGTATGTGTAAACTACACACCATACTCCCAAAATTGGAATAGGCCTATAATACCTATAGATCTGTTATTGGAATTACTATCTGTACTTGGATAAGGCAATATATAAATAATATCGATAAGCACAAGGGGAAAATGTAACTGCTAATATATAAGGATATTCTAAGTGGAGGAACTTGTGTTAGAGAAAAAGTGAAGAAAAGCAGAACAGTATGAGAAAATGGCTATTATGGAAGTTAAGTAAAAAGGAAGAATATGAAAAAAATCCAGAAAATGATTACAACTGCAAACCTATGCCTGCATATAAATGTACAAGCACAGAAAAAGAATATATACAGGGGAAACTTGTCTCTTTGACTAGTGAAAGTTTCTGCACATTTTAAATTTTAACTTCTCTGATTTTAGCAGTACTATGTATGTAATAACTAAAATTTATAATTGTGAAAAGCTACCTCAAGAATAAGAAAAGGAAGCTTAGGACACATAACGATATAATAATATTTAAGAAAAAGCCTCAAAGTACATATAGATCTGTCCTATGTGTTTAGAAAATCCTACAGAGATTATCTCTTGCTACTCAGACTTGTAATGTATATAGAATGATTTAAAAATAAACAAAACAAAACTATAGTCAGTACTGTGGTATTCTTTGACTCTTCCTGAAAGTTAGAATAATAATTACATAGAAAAAAAAGCAGACAATGAAAAAAATAGGCTCAGAATAATAGAAGTTTAGGTCCTAATACAGCATGTATTCTTGCATCCTAATTTCACAGATGACAAACTAAAGGCCAAAGAGTAGGTCTCAATTTTTCACAGTAATATATCTATGAAAAAAACATAGTTACAGATGTGTTCTAAGACATCCCAGACATTTGTGTGTCATATTGTATTCAAGACCACACAGGACCCAAGAGTAACAGAATCCCATTAAATGAGAGTTAGAATGTTGTAATTTCTCCAATGGTAGAGACCAGGATTTCTCTCAATTGATGCCTTCCACAAGTCCAGCCGATACGGAGAATGCTGAGTGCTTGTAAGCACTTGATCTCGGCTCACAAGAAGGGAAAGGTTGGGGGGGGGGGAGCGACAGTGAGAGAACATCACTAATCAGATTAAAAGAATTATGATTTAATGAAAATACATATAATTTTGAGTTGAAAAAGCAGAAAACTTTCTTATACTTTAAACCTATTTGCTTTATGCTCCCAGATGGGTTTGTGTTTATATGTGCATACACCTATAAAAATTATTGCCCAATCAATTTTGATCAACTGCGTTTTCATTGAATATTTATTTCATGGTTCACAATTATGTCTTGAAACTTCCCTAAAACTTTGTTGCCTGGTTTCTCATCTTCCACCTTGGATGTATAGAAAGGTTTTCTTCTTTAGCTCTTGCTGTCTTCCCAAACTCAGGTATTTTTATGACCTTTCCTAAATTAGTAAGGCCAACCCACTGTTTCTATCAGAGTAGAATGTAAGAAAGTGTTGGAGTGAGAATAAGGAGAAGAAAAAGGAGGACTGTAAAAATTAGTATATATCCTAAACAATCAAAGACAACTTCTAATTATTTTTACATAATTTTCCTATCTTGAGTCATCTTGTGAACAGAGGTTAGTTGTGCTGCAGTGAAAAGTGATCTTTGAGAAGTGGAGGCAAGAGAATTGCAAGTTTGAACCCAGCATGAGCAACTTAGTAAGAACTCATCTCAAAATAAATAAATAAAATAAAATAAAAAGGACTGGGGATGTAGCCTACTGTAATAGCACTTGGTTCAATCTTCAGTACTGAAAAACAAAATGAATCAGAACAAACAAAACACAACAGACTGTCCGTATCAGTAGCTTCAGGCAACCAGAATTTATTGTTATTCACTAGCTGGTGATGAGGAGGCTGGCAGCTGTCCAGCTGGCTGTCGTTCAAGAGCTGGCCTAGCCATTGGACCATTGGTCCCACAGCACCTCAGTATGATCTGCTTCTTCAGCCACTGCTGCAGGCAAAGGAGTGCACCGTCCAGATGTGGAAAGCTAGGTGCTGAGGCTGGTGCTGCGGGTTGAATGAGTCTCCTCCAGAATTCAGGGGCCACTTCCATCATGGATGGGAGTCAGGCCCTTATGAAGGAGCACGATGAGGAAATTCTTCTCTTACTCTTCTGCCTCCCACCATGCGAAGATGCACGTAAACACAACGTGTTCCGGTGCAGCAGTGCTGCATGAGGCATTTCCTACACTGTGCACAGGGCTCTCCTGTTTATTTCATCACCCAGGAGGAAGTACAGTCCAATTGCCTCTGTGTCCATGTCAGAGAAGAACTGTGTATTGGTGAGCAATAGTGAATTTATAACGGAAAAATTATACCACTTTTGCCTCTTAAGTCATTTGAGGACTGAATTTTTATAGTTGCAAAAAGCAAACTCCATTAATTCTATCGCGTGCTGTGGTTTAGCTATCCATCTATCATGCAGTGCACAATTACTAAGGGCCAGGCACCATGCTAATTGCTTTAAATTCATGCTACAACTGTCTGAGAAAGGCATCACTACCTTCAGGTGAGCAAACTGAGACTCGGGGAGGGTAAGAAACAGGCTTACAATGATGCATTCCATATAAAACAAAGCTGGAATTTAAATAAGGCTCAATATGATGGCAAAATCTCAATTTATCTCCTAGGAGGAAGAGAAAAAAATATTCAGACTATAAAGTCTTGCTAGTTTAGGATTAAAGAAAAAATAAGGACTATTTAGTAATTGCCTTAATGTTTCTGTTCTTTTTCTAAAAGAGTGCCCATATTTAGGGAAATAAATTTATTATCTGAAATTTATTATTTTTCTCTTCTTAAAATATGTCTATAAATTATCGATTCCACAATAAAACACTGTGATTTGTATACATAATTCTATGTTTTACTCTTAATCTTCATGATAAAAATCCTGGGCCACATTTACTGGGGAAAAACATATACAACCTAAACAAATCTTCCTGAAGCCAAAAGTTAAATTCAGTGAGCAAATACTGGCTGGTGCTGGGTGACAAGAGGCGGACTGTAATTGTGGCCTGCTGGGGGTATGATAACATGACTGGCATCTCTGACATTTTGTCAACATGATAGCAACAAGTGCTGTTCACACTTAAGAACAGCCCAAAGAAAGAAAGAGTCCTACAGCCTGCATTGT
This sequence comes from Heterocephalus glaber, assembly GCF_053883595.1. Classification (NCBI taxonomy): domain Eukaryota; kingdom Metazoa; phylum Chordata; class Mammalia; order Rodentia; family Bathyergidae; genus Heterocephalus; species Heterocephalus glaber. Next base: position 10,301,983 of record NW_028258329.1, read on the forward strand.
CCTGGCGTGGTAGGCTTGCTATGAGGGGCATGGGAATTCTCAAGATTCTTTGAATGAATTAGTGGCTTCTTCTATTTGTAGTCATTGCCTTCACTTGTAGTCAATTACATAATTTTATATCTACTGGATGACTATCACAAAATGAATTTTATTGTCTGAAAAAAATGGAAACTTTCAGTAGATTCTGCAGATTTCTACCGTCAGAGAAATTGGAATGGGCCCATCTCTGCCCTTGGTACATAGTAGGAGCTCAACAAAAATTTGGTAAATAAATGAAAGAGATCGACACTTATGTCTGCCTAGCAGAAATTAATGTCCAGCGCAAAGGGTCGGTGAAGTAGTCATTTCCTTCCATTTCCAGAGTAGCAACTTGCTAAATGAGCCTTTGGAAAACATGTTTTCAAAATAAATTTTTAACCATATTGAAATTATTTATGGCCTTTTAGGTTTTCAAAAGGGGCTCAAAAATAAGAACAGTCCTTTGAAGTGCTTGGTGCACTCCCCCCACATGGAAATGTGCAGCTTGCTTATGAATGAATAGCAGCTACTCCATTCTGTTGGGTTCTGCAGGGAAATAGCTGTGAAAGTCACCATGTTTGGATCAACATACTAGAAAAAATGTCTTCAGTTCAAGGATGATAGGCCCTATGTGGAAAATATGCTACTTTAATGCTTTTATGTTTCAGATCAAAAAAGTTCAGCCATACTTCAAATTCATATGATAAAATTAAAAACAGCTTTGTAGAATACAGGAAAAAAGCCTGTGTCCTGAGGAAAATCTAAAAATTTCACCTTCTCTCCATCCCTATTTTTTTCTCTCTTTGTCATACACACACACACACACACACACACACACGCACACGACTCTATACACGAAACATTTCTTTTGCAGATTTTGAATTTAAAATTTAATTAATAAAAGATATGACAAAAAACTTGACATAAAAATATTTTTTGTCTGATTGTGACACGGGTTATTTTTTCTCCCACTGAAAGGAAATAAGACTAAGACCACGTAAGCTCTTTCAAATTATTTTTTACATCTAAGCGCCTAACATGAAACCTATGCAAATCAACATTTTTAAAAGAATATATCATGTGCAGTTACCTAAATATAATCAGTACATGTACATGTACAGTTATATGAATATAAACTTGAACCTTTGTATTTGGATTTATTTCCATTGATTCCAATCAATGAAATTTAATGGAATATGTTAATGGTTGTCCATAGTTTGGTGTTAGAAAGTAAATTTCTCTGTTAGGAATAACCCATTAAGAATGAATAATCTTTCAATGTGATTTGAAAATAAAAGAGTAATTGAAACATGATCTTCAAACTAAGACAAAGAATGCTTATTTCTTTGTTCTCTGTTCTGTGAGGTTCCATGGGTTAAACACTCTGGCTAAATATATGATCTCTTAAAATATGGTTTGTTGACGTTTGCTTTTAACGGTTCTATTAAGATCTGTAAAATCACAGGACTTCAGCCTTCCCCGATGCATCACCAGCTTCCTACCTGGAGTGTGTGTTCCTTGGGTCTGGCCATGAAACCGAAGGAAGCAGGAGCATTGAGCGGACTGGAATTAGGGGTAGGGAGGGGAAGATTCTTGTTAACACCCTCAGATATGAGAGGAGAAATAAAACTTGTGATTTGAAAAATGATGTTTGGAGTTTGCTTTTGTTTCTGATTTTAGTTCAGTTGCTTTTAAGTCCCACTGGAGTAGATTTCCTAGTTTTGCCATCACAGAATATTTGGAAGGAGGTTTTAGTTGAAAGGTTTAAAAATAAATTTAGCCTGACTGTTTAAATAAAAGTTTAAATCTGGAAAGTCCCCTTGTTCTTCAGTATCAGAGTTTAATAGTAATTCTGACTGGGTTGTGAGAGCTTTACAAAAATGAGAATAACGTGCGAGAGTTTTGCTCTTTTATGTGTGACTACTGTTATTTTTAAAGTAGTCTTTTGGTAACAGAGCATCCTTTATAACTCTATACTTTTCGTTCAAATGGACTTTTTTGTAGTGTTTGAAAAGAAACCATTTTTAAAACTAGAAAACATACATTTTGGAGCAAATGAGAATGTATGCCTTCATATCTCCTCTTCTCCCAGATATGATAGTTTATTGTACAGCAATAGAATACGAAAATCAGTTTATTAAGTTTACTTAGAAACGACGCAGAGATATCTGTGTGAGCTGCTTGAGCTATGTCAACATTTTCTTGAAAGATACCTGGGATTATTTGATGTTTACTTTTTTAAGTATAGTATTTGTAAGTTAAAGTGCACAGGAACATTTTATTACATTTTAAATGTAATTCCTGATCCTCAGATGCTGTCCATATAAATCTGAACAAACCCAAGACATCGCTATCTATATTAGATCAACAAATCCTCTCAGTCCCTGGGCTAGTGTTAAGAAGAAGCAGCACAAGTGAAATTCCTTGGTAATAAAACTTCTGTTTCTTGACAAGTCTGATGTAAGGATATTTTTTGCTATGTTGCCTACATTTTTCAAAGTAGGTTACACTGTACGGTATGATTATGTCTTCCTGAAACCCCCATTTCAAAAGTGCCTGGTGTGTAAATAATACAGTTTTCTAACAACTATTTTAATGGTCAGTTTTTCTGAAGGTCATCTTCATGTGAAATTCAAAATGGCAAAATGCGGAAAATCCAATTTTGTTTCGAAGGAAGGGATATTTTCTTTTTCTTTTCCATTTTTTTGGGGGTATTTATTCCTATTTCTTAAAATGGCAATCTCGATGGGAATTGGCATACTCATACATCAAACTTCATTTGTGCCAGCACCAGGTTAAATAATTTCTCTAAGCTTTAAGAGCACCACGGAATTGGGGCATACCTATGTGAGCTATTGCTATTGACTTCTCAAATTATTACATTATACTTTTCTTCTTGAAACCAGACAAATACGATATTTTCAGGGCTATAAGACACAAATTTGTCTCTTCCTAGTGCCCCCAGAAGACATTATAGGATGCTATGTCTTCTGATTTGTGCGGGGAAAAAAACCCACCCAATTGCAGCTAGATCGAGCACCCCAAGATGATTTCTAGATCTAGCCCCAAAATGACTACAGGTTTATGCATGTGTTCCTGTACAACATACATGATTTTTTCTGATTATGATGCTACTGTAAAAATGTGGAAAATTACATGAAATTATGGAGTGAGAAAAAGAAGATATCATTTGTAATTCTTCCCAGATAAACATGGTTTATATTTAGAGATGTAATAATCCCTTGCCAACCCTGGCTTGGCCAACTGAAGTACGGAGATGACATTATTTTGTATCATTATGCAAAAATTAAAAATTCCACAACTTACTTACATGTACAAGATTTAATTAAATCTCCTTAAACAAGTGCAAAAATCATAAGATTTCTTTAAACTCCACCCTTTAGAAATAAAAGTAAAAGGATGTGCAAAATTTTATCTTTGTACAAAGACCCAGGGAAAAGTATTAAATCACTGAAAGTTTCTAAAAAAACCAAATATTCAACAACAACAAAACCTGAATAGAGATTTAGAAATTCAAACCAGAGTAGTGTGTAAATAACATAAAGCTATTGAAACATATTGCCTTTAGCAGGTAAAGGGTACTAAAAGAATTTCACTGGAATATTGAAGAAGGGAAATTAGTAATATAATTAACTACCAAAACAAATAGTTTTTTATATTGTAGATATCTTTCCATGTAACAAATTATTTTCCATGCTGGAAATACAATGCATTTTACTGCACTAAAACCTTATTTTCCATGCATTTTTTATATCATTGTAGATTTGTTATTTAATAGGTTCTAAGAATTTATTTACAACATTGATAAGGATCATATACCAGTAAATACTCATGCAGTCCTTTGTATTCACATATTTACACATTTTTAAAGTTTTTATTTGTTTTATTACTATATGTTTATAGTACATAATAATTAGATTCATCTTAGGAAAGTGGTACATATCCATATCACATCTTAATCATTTTTAATTTTACTTCCCCTCCCTCTTCTTCCTCCCATCTCCTCACATCCCCGTGTTCCTTTCCTCTCTCCACAAACTCCACCTTCCC